>NC_057806.1:250775108-250852558 GCF_018294505.1 Triticum aestivum | reverse complement strand
ATGACCCTCGAGCTCCTGAAACCCGAGGGAAAAAGGCTAGGTGAGGCAAATGTAAAACCAAGGTTGGGCCTTGCTGGAGGAGTTTTATTCAAAGCGAACTGTCAAGGGGTTCCCATAACACCCAACCGCGTAAGGAACGCAAAATCAAGGAACATAACACCGGTATGACAGAAACTAGGGCGGAAAGAGTGGAATAAAACACCAGGCATAAGGCCGAGCCTTCCACCCTTTACCAAGTATATAGGTGCATTAAAGTAAATAAGATATAATAATGATATCCCAACAAATCCATGTTCCAAACATGGAACAAACTTCATCTTCACCTGTAACTAGCAACGCTATAAGAGGGGCTAAGCAAAGCGGTAACATAGCCAAACAACGGTTTGCTAGGAAAGGTGGTAGAGGCTTAACATGGCAATATGGGAGGCATGATATAGAATGTGGTAGGTATCGCGGCATAGCAAAAGAGCAAGCAACTATCAAGTAAAGATAGAAGTGATTTCGAGGGTATGGTCATCTTGCCTGAAATCCCGCAAGGAAGAAGAACTAGTCCATGGAGAAGACAAACGGACGTAGTCGAACGGATCCTCACAACTCCGGAACGAAACCGAAGCTAACGAGAGAAGCAACCCGGAAAGAAGCAAGCAACATAGTAAACAACCACCACATAAACATGGCATGATGCACAACCAAGTATGATGCATGTCCGGTTTAAATATGCATGGCATGGCAAAGTGCACAAACAATACTACAAATTAAGTGGAGCTCAACATGTAACAAGATGCATGTTGACGAAACACCACATCAATTATTTAGTTCTCTCCCATTTAGGTACTCAACAATATTAAATGTTGGTTAGCATGGCAAGGGGTGAAGCATATGAAAACTACACGGTTAGGCAAGTTTAAATGAGGCCGGAAATAACAAGCAACAATTCCGGTAAAACCTCATGTGCATTTAGCAATTTAATGCAAACAACAATTTTAAACATTTTAAATGTTATTATCATGATGCGGATAACATGTGCAAGTTATGCAATTTTATGAAAAGGTTGACGTGAACATGATATGAAGCATTGTCGCCATGGCGGAAGGAAAAGGGGGCCACGTCAACGAATCCGAAAATGATGCCACAGCAACATATCGGTTCCAGTAGCTCATGAAGATAGTGGTGCAAAAGGAAGTGTGGCGGGAGTGTGCAAAAGATGGTGGGGTGATCCCGGTTACTGGGTTCCCACGAGTCGATGGCATGGAAACGAGAGACACTACGGACACGGTGCAGACAAAGGGTACATCTCATACAACACAAGCAATCGTTCTCGGACGGTCATCTCGGGGTTATACCTTCGAAGCATGCGTTTTCGAAGCGTATCGAGTTCGTCAAGGGAAGTAGTCATTCATGTCCGTAGATGTTCGGGGTCACGACACGGAACTTGACGTCCACAGGGTCTTCAGCGATGGTTGTGGTACATGTTTTGTAGATATTCGGGCGGCGGTAGTGGTACATGTTTTGAAGGTGAACTTGACGAATACGAATCCCTTCGGGGTTGTCGTGGTACTAAGGGTTTTCAGACTTGACGGCTCCGAGTCCTCCGGGGGTCGACGGTAGTGTCGTGGTACTCGGCGTCTTGTCGAGTAGTCGTTTGTCGTAGTCGGACTTGACAAAATGCACACAGGCAGTAGTCGTGGTACTTGGCAGCAGAAAACACGCGACATGGGTACTCGAACTTGGCGTAGGTATGTTCTTCGGGGATGGCCTTGGAGCTTGTCTGCATGGCTGCGGGCTACTGTAGGCGAAGCAGGGGAGCGGTTGGACCTGGCGCAATGCCGTGTGCGGTCAATGCACAGGGGCGGGACGACGTGCATGAGCAAGACGAGCACTCCGATCGATGCAGGGGAGCTGCAAGAGTGGCGCTCATGGGAGAAGGCAAGGCGGTGCGGCACTAGACGAACAGGAGCGTCGAGGAGGGCAGGGCGTAGGCGAACCATGGAGGCCGGCGGTGCCATGGCCGTGCGGGTCAGGCGAGCTCACGGCAGGAGGCGCTCGGGTGCGGGGTAGAGCTTGGTCGTGGTGGCGGCTGGGTTCTTGCTGGTGGAGGGGGTTGACGGAGAGTGCCGAGGTGGAGGCGACCCGATCCGGCGGCAGGGAGCTCCAGCGGAGTAGGCAGGACGGCGGCGACAACCATGGGGGCTCCTGCTCCTGTTGGGTGATGAAGACAGGCGCAGTGCACATGGCAGAGGTGGAGAGGCGGCGCTCCGGGTCGCCGGTGCGATGGGAGAAGGGCGACGGGCGTGCGGCTCCAGGCGGAGCTCGGGCTCCCGGCGAGAAAGACGAACGGGGAGGAGGAGATCTGGGTGCGGGTCTAGCGGGGCCGCTCGAGGAGGAGTGGACGAGGGAGACTGTGGTGCCTATCGGGAGGATGAGAGGAAGAGGGATCGAGCGAGGCAGCGTTCTCCTCTCCCTGGCGATGCGTGAGTGTATACGTGAGTAGTGGCGCAAGGGAGGAGAACGAGGGAAGGGAGTGGGGGTTCGAGAGAGGGTTAGGGTTAGAATAGGTTGGATGGCCTCCAGGGGATGGTTGGGCTGGCCTGGAGCAAATGGGCCGGCCTCGCTGGGCTTCCCAAGGAGCCGACTAGGCTTCCTCCTCTCTCTCCTTTCCGATTTACCTTTTTTTATTTTCTATTTATTTCATAAACAGAAATAGAAAGAAAGTACAAAGGGTTTGGAATGGATGTGAGGAGAGAGGGACATATTTATGGAAACCATGAAATATGCCCGATGTAATAAAAGTGGTTTGGTAATTTTTATAGACTATAAATTTAAACATGTTCGAATGTAATTCAAACTTGCATGAATTTATAACCTAACCAAACTGTAGCCAAATGGGCTTAAATTTTATAGGATGGCCCTACATGATAGAGGCAAAGGTGTCCCGTCTTTCGATGAGATGATGGATATCGCTTTGGTGGAAGTCGACTTTGACGATCCGACTACGAACGTGCGAGGACGTCGCGCCTTAGCAATCGCTAAACCAACTCCGAGAGGTTATTGACCACGCCGGAGCACGATCAACCTGACCACGAGGGTCTGTTTCCTGCGAGTAAACGAAGAACAAGCAAGAATCTGAGATTGCAATCTGGATATTGCGAATATAAGATGAAAGCTTTATTGATCAAGGTGGGGTTCTGTGACGCCTTTGTCTGGTCGTTGAACACAAACGAAGTACGCGAAGTTGCAGCTATGGCGAACTTTTAATCTAAACAAAACCCAAAGTCTAAACGATGCCCTAAGGGCTGTATATATGGAGGAAGAGGGGGGGAATTTCGTGGCCCTTGGTGGAGGGGTCCGAAATCAACCCTATCTCTTGTTTCCCCACACATACGGACTCTAAAAATAGCCTATACTTATGTATTTCGAAATTACATGGGCCTGGCCCAATAATAAGGTGACGCAGCACCTAAAATAGCCTCGGGACGAAATTTATGAAGTGGCATCTTGTATATTTCGTCCAAGGCTTCATGCACCCATTATGGTGGCTTCAAAGTCCTGAAATCATCACTTGTAACTCCATTCTTGTTTCCCTTGTGCATGCCATCATCTCCATGCTTGTTCTTGCTCCAATGTTCATCCTTCTCCAAGCTAGGCCCTTCATTTGTAAGCAAAACAAATGTATCCAATTTAGGCAGCATCATATTCTCATGAACATTAGAATCATTACCAAGAAACGAAAGTACCTGGTAATTTAGTTGGCGTGCATGAGCTCTAGTAATTGGTCCAGTATGTATAGCAGCAGGGGCTGTGGGTGTAACAATTGTATTGATGTCCTCATCATCCTCCCCTTCTTGAAATGAAGTCGTCCTCGACGGAAGTTCATCTTCCTCACCCAAATAAGGCTTCAAATCTGCAATGTTAAAAGTGGGACTAACCCCAAAATCTGCAGGCAGCTCAAGTTTATATGCATTATCATTTATTTTCTCTAACACCTTAAAGGGACCATCAGCACGTGGCATTAACTTTGATTTGCGCAAATCAGGAAATCTATCCTTACGCAAATGTAACCAAACAAGATCTCCAGGTGCAAACACAACATGTTTTCTACCCTTATCTCCAGCTAGTTTATATTTAGCATTCATACGCTCAATGTTTTCCTTAGTTAACTCATGCATTTTTAAAATCAATTCAGCACGTTGTTTAGCATCAAAATTAACCTTCTCCGAAGATGGAAGAGGCAACAAATCAATAGGTGCACGAGGTAGGAAACCATACACAACTTCAAAAGGGCACATCTTAGTAGTAGAATGCAATGAACGATTATAAGCAAATTCAATATGAGGCAAGCATTCCTCCCACATTTTCTTATTATTCTTCAAAACAGCCCTAAGCATAGTAGACAACGTTCTATTGACTACTTCAGTTCGTCCATCAGTTTGGGGGTGACAAGTAGTACTAAAAAGCAGTTTAGTCCCCAACTTAGCCCATAAACATCTCCAAAAGTGGCTAAGAAATTTAGTATCACGATCTGAAACAATAGTATTTGGCACACCATGCAAGCGAATAATTTCACGAAAGAACAAATCAGCAACATTAATAGCATCATCGCTTTTATGACATGGTATAAAGTGTGCCATTTTCGAGAATCTATCCACGACAACAAATATGCTATCCCTCCCCTTCTTTGTTCGAGGTAAACCTAAAACAAAGTCCATAGATATATCCTCCCAAGGAACACTAGGTACAGGCAAAGGCATATATAAACCATGAGGATTGAGGCGTGACTTAGCTTTTTGACATGTAGTGCATCGAGCAATAAAACGCTCAACATCCCGTCTCATCTTTGGCCAAAAGAAATGTGTAGCAAGTACGTCCTCCGTCTTCTTCACGCCAAAGTGTCCCATTAATCCTCCTCCATGCGCCTCCTGCAACAACAAAAGACGAACGGAGCTAGCTGGAATGCATAGCTTGTTAGCACGAAACACAAATCCATCGTTAACAACAAACTTGTTCCACATTCTTCCTTCTTTACAATTATGCATTACATCTTTAAAATCAGCATCATGCACATATTGATCTTTGATGGTCTCCAAACCAAAAATTTTGAAGTCAAGTTTTGAAAGCATAGTATAGCGACGAGACAAAGCATCAGCAATAACATTTTCTTTTCCCTTCTTGTGTTTAATGACATAAGGAAAAGTCTCAATGAATTCAACCCATTTAGCATGTCTACGATTCAGTTTAGCTTGACTTTTAATATGTTTCAAAGATTCATGATCAGAATGTATAACAAATTCTTTGGGCCATAAATAATGTTGCCATGTTTCTAAAGTCCGAACAAGAGCATATAATTCTTTATCATAAGTAGAATAATTCAGACTAGGCCCACTCAATTTTTCAGAAAAGTATGCAACAGGTTTGCCATCTTGTAATAACACACCGCCTAATCCAATTCCACTAGCATCACATTCAAGCTCAAAAGTCTTATTAAAATCAGGAAGTTGGAGTAAAGGAGCATGTGTCAACTTATCTTTCAATACCGAGAAGGCTTCTTCCTGTGCGGTACCCCAAAGAAAAGGCACATCTTTCTTTGTAAGCTCATTGAGAGGTGCAGCAATTGTGCTGAAATCTCTCACAAAACGCCTATAGAATCCAGCGAGGCCAAGAAAACTCCTCACTTGTGTGACCGTTTTGGGCTGTGGCCAACTCTCAATAGCTTCAATCTTGGCTTTATCAACTTCAATTCCCTGTGGAGTAACAACATAGCCAAGAAAAGATACTCGGTCGGTGCAAAAGGTGCACTTCCGAAGGTTACCAAACAAACGTGCATCACGTAGAGCAATAAAAACAGCATGTAAATGTTCCAAATGTTCTTCCAAAGATCTGCTATAAATCAATATGTCATCAAAGTAAACTACCACAAATCGTCCAATGAAAGCACGTAAAACTTCGTTCATTAATCTCATGAAAGTACTAGGTGCATTAGTTAACCCAAAAGGCATGACTAACCACTCATATAATCCAAACTTAGTTTTGAATGCTGTTTTCCATTCATCTCCCAATTTCATACGAATTTGATGGTATCCACTACGCAAATCAACTTTGGAGAATATTGTAGAGCCACTCAATTCATCAAGCATATCATCTAGCCTAGGAATAGGATGACGATAACGAATAGTAATATTATTAATGCCTCTACAATCAACACACATACGTGATGTACCATCCTTTTTCGGCACTAGAATAATAGGAACAACACAAGGACTAAGGGATTCGCGTATATAACCTTAGTCGAGAAGCTCTTGTACTTGACGCATAATCTCCTTCGTCTCCTCTGGATTGGTATGGTATGGTGCACGGTTTGGCAGTGAAGCACCGGGAATTAAGTCAATTTGATGCTCAATCCCTCGAATAGGCGGTAATCCCGGTGGCACGTCTTGTGGAAAGACGTCAGCGAACTCCTGCAAAATGTTAGTGACAGCAGGAGGCAAAGAGGAAGGCACGTCCTCGAATGAAAATAATGCCTCTTTGCACACAAAAGCATGGCAAACAGATTTGCTGAAATCTAGCTCATCAATATCAGATTTGGTGGCAAATAAACATGCACTTTTCAATTTAATTTCAGAAGCAACACTAGATGGTTTATTATTAGGCTTCATTTGTTGCTCAAATTCTTTTGCCACAATCTGATTTTCACTCTTATTTGTCTCCTGTTTTGCTTTATTAGCTCTATTAATATCATCTTTCAAAATGGAATCAGGAGTCATAGGAAGCAAATTAATATTTTTATCCTTATGATCAAGAGTATAGTGATTGTTTCTACCATGGTGTACATAATTTTTATCAAATTGCCATGGTCTACCAAGTAATAAGGAACATGCTTGCATAGGTACCACATCACAATCAACATAATCAGCATATGTAGAGATACTAAAATGCACACGAACAGTACGTGTTACCTTAACCTTGCCGCTGTTGTTGAACCATTGGATGTAGTAAGGATGTGGATGTGGTCTTATGGTTAGAGAAAGCTTCTCCACCATCTCCATGCTAGCCAAGTTGTTGCAGCTCCCTCCGTCTATGATGACGCGCACAGAACGTTCCTTCACAACTCCCTTGGTATGGGACAAATTGTGCCTCTGATTTTGCTCAGCTTGTGTGATCTGCACACTCAAAACACGTTGAGCAACTAAACATTCATACCTGTCAGCGTCTTCAGGAGCCATGTATTGCGTCTCATGATCAGAATCATCTCCACCATGTTCTTCACGTGTAATAAGAGCCAAAGTCTCCTCATCATAGTCACTAGCAGACTCATATCCACCATCCGCGGTAGCAATCATCACACGCGGACATTTGCATTCTCTCGCATAATGACCTCCTCCCTTACAACGACGACAAATAATATCACTTGTGTGCCCTGTTGATGCCATGGAAGAAGAAGAACGCTGTGCAGGCCCCGCAGGTGCGCTCTTGGCAGATAATGGTGGTTGTGCCTGTTTTCTTGTATCACGGCTGGAGGTGGCACCGGATGGAGGTGCTGGTGCAGTTGAAGTAGAAGATGCACGTGGTGTCCATGATGAAGGTCGGCCTGCAGAAAAGTTAGTTCGCCCCAATGCTTGTCGATCCTGCACTTCATGTTCAGCTTTACAAGCAAGATGGAATAAACGAGTGATATTAGTATACTCCTTATAGTCTAGAATGGACTGAATCTCTCTATTTAATCCACCCAGAAAACGTGCAAGCATAGCTTCATTCTCCTCAACAATACCACATCTAATCATGCCAGTTTGTAATTCCTGATAATATTCTTCTACAGAATTTTTCCCTTGTCTTAAAAGCTGCAATTTTTGAAGCAATTCACGTTGATAATATGGTGGAACCCAACGCGTACGCATAGCAGTTTTCAAAGCAGCCCAAGTAGTTGGAATAGGATATAATCTACAATGTTCAGACCACCATACACATGCAAAACTAGTGAAAGCACAAACGGCAGCAGCAACTCGTCTCTCCTCAGGATATTGTAAACACGTAAATCGTTGTTCAGTTTCGAACTCCCAAGTAAGATATATATCAGGAACATATCTACCCTCAAATGGTGGAATATTCAATTTCAGTTTAGGAATATGGACATCATCTCGTACCTGAGGTGGTGGTGCAGGCCTACCATTACGAATATATACCTGAGGTCGACCTGCTGGTGGTGGTACAGGTGGCTGCACGTAGTGCTGATTTTGATCAACCTCATCCTCATAGTCTCCCACATAATCATCCTCCTCCGCATCAGCAGCAGGAGCCACAGAAGTATCAACAGCAGCACCAACAGTTTGGCCAAACGCAAGAGGAACACGGCTTGCTCGGCGGAGGTTTGTTTCGCGACGTGGAGGTAGTCGTTGTTGTTATTGTTGGAGAGGTGCGTTAGGTGCAGCGGGTGGTGGTGGTGGAAGACGCGCGAGCAATTCATTAAACTTGTTATCGAGCTTTGTTTCGAACGTCTTCTCAAGGCCAGTGATCTTCTCCATGGCCTCTTCAAAATTGTTCAGCACATCTTGCACCTGTTCAGTCATCATTTGCTGAAACTTATCATGAAGCTCCTTGTTCGATAAATTCTCCCAGTCAATCTCGTCGGCTTGTGATCCTGGCATGGTTAGCAGCAATAGAAACACACAAGAATATGATCCTATAGACTACGAACAAGTGGTGGTGGTGGGTGTCACAAATCCGTCAAGCAAAACTCAAATTCTTACCAGTTCTTACCCAGCAACAGGAGGTGATCGGCAACTGTTGTAGTCAAAACTCTCAAAGCTTGGATAGAGCGATTACCAGGGAGAGTCAAACGCACGACGTAGATGTATGTGGAGCTGGGAAGGCTTATAATATGGTAGCAAAAAGGGTCAGCAATAATCAATTCAGAGATGCAAAGTTGAATAAACGCTCAACGACGGTACTGTGCTGGTCCTAGGATAGACTGTGCTAGAGACGCGAGCCTAGAACACCAACAAAATCACGGCGCGGCACGTAAACAAGGGAGGAGCACACTCTGAATTTTTTTTCTCTTTTTTTTGCACTTTTTTTTTGCTCCGCAACAATTTTTTTTTCGAAAAAGTCTACAAATGGTCTAAAAACTGCCTAGCCAGAATTTTCCAGACTTAGTTTTTTTTTTTGAAATTGGAACTATTTTTCTTCTGCGGATGGCTCGGAAGTTGGGGAGTCCTTCTCTGTCACGACTTGGAGTGTCGCGTGATCTGGAAATCGAGAACAATGCAACAATTACTGGACTCGGACTAGGACTGGTGGCGGAGATGAATCTGGTGGAACTCGGACTGGTGGCGGAGATGAATCTGGTGGAACATGGACAGGTGGCGGATATATGTTGCAGGTGAACTCGGATTGGCGTGATGGCGGCGGATATGTGGTGGCGTATATGGATTCGGATTGGCAGTGAATATGTGGTGGTGGTATATGGCAACAGCGACGATGATGATGCGGTGGTGATATATGGCAGCGGCGACGTGACAACCTGTGAACAGAACTCGAAACTCTAAAAGACTAGACGCTAAGACCAGCAACTGGACACGACGATGCAACCGCAAATTCAACAAAGCAAATACAGAAAAGATTATGCAAGGCTCAGATTGGTTCGGATGGGATGAACTAACCCTAATGTTTTTTTTGGCTTTTTCGTGGACTATAGGTATGAAGAACAGACTCGATCTAAACTACGAAAAACTGTAAAATCTCACCGAGCAACCTGGAAATCTGATACCACTTGATAGAGGCAAAGGTGTCCCGTCTTTCGATGAGATGATGGATATCGCTTTGGTGGAAGTCGACTTTGACGATCCGACTACGAACGTGCGAGGACGTCGCGCCTTAGCAATCGCTAAACCAACTCCGAGAGGTTATTGACCACGCCGGAGCACGATCAACCTAACCACGAGGGTCTGTTTCCTGCGAGCAAACGAAGAACAAGCAAGAAACTAAGATTGCAATCTGGATATTGCGAATATAAGATGAAAGCTTTATTGATCAAGGTGGGGTTCTGTGATGCCTTTGTCTGGTCGTTGAACACAAACGAAGTACGCGAAGTTGCAGCTATGGCGAACTTTTAATCTAAACAAAACCCAAAGTCTAAACGGTGCCCTAAGGGCTGTATATATGGAGGAAGAGAGGGGGAATTTCGTGGCCCTTGGTGGAGGGGTCTGAAATCAACCCTATCTCTTGTTTCCCCACACATATGGACTCTAAAAATAGCTTATACTTATGTATTTCGAAATTACATGGGCCTGGCCAAATAAAAAGGTGACGCAGCACCTATAATAGCCTCGGGACGAAATTTATAAAGTGGCATCTTGTATATTTTGTCCATGGCTTCATGCACCCATTATGGTGGCTTCAAAGTCCTAAAATCATCACTTGTAACTCCGTTCTTGTTCCCCTTGCGCATGGCATCATCTCCATGCTTGTTCTTGCTCCAATGTTCATCCTTCTCCAAGCTAGGCCCTTCATTTGTAAGCAAAACAAATGTATCCAATTTAGGCAGCATCATATTCTCATGAACATTAGAATCATTACCAAGAAACGAAAGTACCTGATAATTTAATTGGCATGCGCGAGCTCTAGTAATTGGTCCCGTATATGTAGCAGTAGGGGCTGTGGGTGTAACAATGGTATTGATGTCCTCATCACTTTTCCTCGCTTCAGAGTGACGAATGTCGATGGAGAGGTTCTCGATGCGCTCTCGCAATCTTGATTGTGCGCCTTGCATTTGTCGTTGTAGATCGAACATTGACGCTTTGGTGATGTAGTTGTTCACGCCGTCGTTGTTGTGGAAGACCAGAGATGAAATGCCTTGCCTATCCATCACAAGATTCTAGCCAATATGAGTGGAGAAAGAGAAGAACGAATACCAAATGTAACTTGACCGAAGTTAAAGTGGATCAATGATCACTCCAATGTGGACAAGGAAATAGCACAATTGGTACCAATTCTTGTCGGTTTCTCACACCTTCGCAAGTAAGGCTTATGGTGGAGCTCGATGAGGATAGTGGCACAAAAATTTGACGTAAAATGTTAGCAAGAGTCAATAATGTTGAAAGAGATCCACAAATTTGCAAGTGAAACAAGTAGACCAATAGCAATGAATGGCACACGGAAACGCACACACAGATAGATAAATGGGGTCGTGCAACCAAGGATGAGCACAATATGTGGAATCCACGGAAAACACTCGTGTTGCACAACTCAAGAGAGACGCTAGCACGATTGCTCAATAGGCGGATACGACACTTGTGCACAACCTATAAGATGCAAAATGGATAAACTTTCTATCCCAAGTATGCTATGTATATATGGTTCCCGGTGTTTGATCCAAGATGATCGGATATGACAATCTTATGAAATGTGATGGATGCTATGGCTATTGATTACAAGCTTCTTTTCTCTTTCTCTTTTTGCTTAAAAGCTTATTCTTCTTTTTTTGTATATCCACTTTGCGAAATGCACAAACCAAGATAGTAATTGTGTATATGCGGGAACAAACTTGAGACACACGAGATGATATGATACCAATATGATATGGTATGTATGCTATGTATGGTGTAGATCACTAATGTGCACAAGTAATGTTGCCGACAATACTCAAATGGCTAGTCTCGATAGGCAAGTAACGCAAAATGGGCTAGGGGTTAACAATGCAATTGCAAGGGAATATGCAATGGAGGGGTACCACGATACCAAGATGATATGGAGGTTACCGTCCGCGGTGATGATGAGTGGCGGTGATCTTGATGGAGATACCAAGATGATGGAGACTCGTCCCTAAGTAGCTGAAACACCTTAGGAAACGGAAAAACCACAACTCTAAATCTCAAGGACAAAAGTCAAATGGTGGTAGCGGAATGCGGTGGTGTTGCACTAGGCAATGCGGAAGTGGAGGTTATGGTGGTGGACTATACACGGTGTCGGAGTTGAAAGCATGGTCCCTAAGTAGCCGAAACACCTTAGTAGACACAACTCACAACACAATCAAAATTGGGTTAAGTTGAAGTGGCGGAAGTGTATGGTGGGCAAGGTTATGCGGAAGTGGTGGTGGTGGTCGATGAAGAAGCAACTGTCCCTAAGTAGCCGAAACACCTTAGGAGACTCAAGTCACAACTCAAACAACCACATATACAATGGGGATAAAAAATGAGTTAGGTTGCGGAAGTTGGTGGTGGTAATGCGGATGATATGGTGGAGGGCCTAGGCAAACATGCCAAAATTCCAAAAAATTGATGGAGTCAAATGATGTTGGTGGTATTTTTGTGGAAAGGGGGATGTCAAGAGCTTCAAAACGAGCTAAAGAACGTCAAAAACGGAGTTCAGATGAATTAGTTATGGCCAAAACAAGATTTCGGCACAGTCAGTTTCAGAGTTAGCCGGACATCCGGGAGTAGGTCCGGATGATCCGGGTTCGTCAACCGGATTTCTGTCGTCGGGGCGTCCGGACATCCGGGAGATGGTCCAGCTGATCCGGGTGGATCCGGATGATTTGGGAGCACTTCCGGATGATCCGAGCAGGTCAAACTGCTCGGGATTTTCTCTCGGGGACGAATTTTTGGGCGGAAATTGGATGATTTCGGGGTCAAAATTGATGAGATTTCATGGATGGCGGGTGGGGAAACTTGGGGAGATGCTATATCCACTCAAAACCAAGCAAATCCATGGATCAAAATCAACAAAACATCATCAAAACCAACAAATCACAAAAAAATTTGGGGCTATTTTTGGTGGGGGTTTTCGAATTTAGGACAAAATCAAGCAAAAGAAGGCTAGAAAAAGAGGGGTGGGGAATCCAAATTCGTGATCAACCTTGCTTTGATCCAAGATGATGTAGGGTAGAGACCCTAATCACCTGATCTTTCACGAAAGGAGCGGATCCCGGGGGAAATCACGAAGAACACGGGGAAGAACGGAGAGAAAACACAAGCGAAATCACTAAACCGACACGAATAAGTCACACATGGGCTAGATCCTCAAATACATAGGTAGAGATACACGAATCCACGGACAACTAAGGACGATACACGGTAACCGGTCTTCTCCGTGAGGAGGTCTTGATGTTCTTCCCTCAAGAGGGGTCTTGAATCCGCTTGGGGGATCTTCTCTGGTGGAGGCTCGAATCTCCAAGGAGAAGGTAACCAAGTGGATGAGCAAAGCTCTCTCACAAATATGAGCTAAACATTTGCTAACCCTAGAAAGGAGGTGGAGGAGGTCTATTTATAGTCTAGTGTGCGAAGGGGTAAGTGAGGGGGCGAAACAGGTACATGGGCCTCGGTCCGGAGGCATGCACGCAGGCAAGGCCGGATGATCCGGATGGGGGTCCGGATGATCCGGGCGTCGTCCAGATGATCCGGGACCTCGTCCGGATGATCCGGCTTCGCCGGGCAGATTTTGCAAGGTTCGGCCATCGCGGTGCATGGATTGCCCGGATGATCCGGGGGTCGGTCCGGATGATCCCGCTGGGCCCGTGATGAGGACATCAATACAATTGTTACACCCACAGCCCCTGCTGCTATACATACTGGACCAATTACTAGAGCTCGTGCACGCCAACTAAATTACCAGGTACTTTCGTTTCTTGGTAATGATTCTAATGTTCATGAGAATATGATGCTGCCTAAATTTGATAGAGGCGGGGTGTCCCGATCTTTCGATGAGATGATAACTATCGATTTGGTGGAGACGACTTTGACGATCCGACTACAAACATGCAACGACGTTGTGCCTTAGCAATCGCTAAACCAACTCCGAGAGGTTATTGACCACGCCGGAGCACGATCAACCTGACCACGAAGGTCTATTCCTGCAAGCAATCGAAGAACAAGCAAGAATACGATAAAAGCAATCTGAATATCGCGAATATGTATGAAGTATTGATAATGGTGGGGATCCGAAAAGTGGTCTTGGTCTGGTCGTTGGACACAAACGAAGCACACGAAGTTGCAATGGCTAACTTTTAACTAAACAAATCCCAAGGAAAAGCTACTAGATGGATCTACTTATATAGGAGCAAGGGATGGCGGCCAAGGAGGTGGGAGGACGTCCCAAGGCAGCCTAAAACTAAATCTAGGGCGTACAAGGCCAATGGGCCCAAGTGGAGGTGATGTAACACCTTTGGACTTGTAGTTTGACTCGGATTCTGCTGCAGCATCAGATTGTTTCGTCCACAACTCAACGCTCCGGACGAATTTGAAGGTGATTCCAATTGGGTTGGAAAGTACACGAAATCTAGTTTCCAACAAAAAAAGAATCACCCAATTCGGAGTCCGTATGAAAAACTTGTGTGTGTTTTGAGTCAGGTATGTCTGTGCAGTCCGAATCTGAATCCAGAACGTGAGAGACTTGGACTCTATCTTCTCTTGGGCCAAAAATGACGTGAGAGAACTTTTTGGACAGCAAATAAACATCTCTTTCTTCCTTATCTTCATATGTGGATTGTACAAATGTCCCATACACCTGCAATTAGACAAAACACAAAAGTGTATGAAGTATTTTTGTTCTGGATAACATAAATAGATTATTGAATAGTTTGCACTAGAAATCACCTGACAAATATGCATATATGCAATATTTTTGGTCATATACAAGGTAGTCATGTCCTCATCAAAATTGGATACATTTGTTTTGCTTACAAATGAAGGGCCTAGCTTGGAGAAGGATGAACATTGGAGCAAGAACAAGCATGGAGATGATGGCATGCGCAAGGGGAACAAGAACGGAGTTACAAGTGATGATTTCAGGACTTTGAAGCCACCATAATGGGAGCATGAAGCCTTGGATGAAATATACAAGATGCCACTTCATAAATTTCGTCCCGGGGCTATTTTAGGTGCTGCGTTACCTTATTATTGGCCAGGCCCATGTAATTTCGAAATACATAAGTATAGGCTATTTTTAGAGTCCGTATGTGTGGGGAAACAAGAGATAGGGTTGATTTCGGACCCCTGCACCAAGGGCCACGAAATTCCCCCCTCTTCCTCCATATATACAGCCCTTAGGGCATCGTTTAGACTGTGGGTTTTGTTTAGATTAAAAGTTCGCCATAGCTGCAACTTCGCGTACTTCGTTTGTGTTCAACGACCAGACAAAGGCGTCACAGAACCCCACCTTGATCAATAAAGCTTTCATCTTATATTCGCAATATCCAGATTGCAATCTCAGTTTCTTGCTTGTTCTTCGTTTGCTTGCAGGAAACAGACCCTCGTGGTCAGGTTGATCGTGCTCCGGCGTGGTCAATAACCTCTCGGAGTTGGTTTAGCGATTGCTAAGGCGCGACGTCCTCGCACGTTCGTAGTCAGATCGTCAAAGTCGACTGCCACCAAAGCGATATCCATCATCTCATCGAAAGACGAGACACCTTTGCCTCTATCAAGTGGTATCAGATTTCCAGGTTGCTCGGTGAGATTTTACAGTTTTTCGTAGTTTAGATCGAGTCTGTTCTTCATACCTATAGTCCACGAAAAAGCCACAAAAAAAATTAGGGTTAGTTCATCATATCCGAACCAATCTGAGCCTTGCATAATCTTTTTAGGGTTTTGCTTTGTTGAATTTGCGGTTGCATCGTCGTGTCTAGTTGCTGGTCTTAGAGTCTAGTCTTTTAGAGTTTCGAGTTCTGGTCATAAGTTGTCACGCCGCCGCCGCACCATCATCATCGCCCCTGCCATCTACCACCACCGCTTATCTGCCATCGCTTCGAATCCGTATCCATATACCACCACAGCTATCATATACCACCACCGCTGCCATCTACCACCATATATCCACCACCAATCCGAGTTCTTGTCATATTAGGTTTGTTTTCGAGATCCATCTAGTTTCCGATTCGTGTTTCCTTGCCGGAGTAGGTTTCGGACAAAAAAAAGAGTCGGGAAACCACGCTCCGTTTAGGCCCAAAAATTTTCGAAAACGCATTTTTCGAAAAAAATTCTGGCTATCCTATTTTTAGGTGTTTCTGAGTGTTTTGAGACAGGTGCCATTATAGGAAGTTTTTTTGACCCGTTTCCAGTTTTTGGGTCCGGGCAGTCAAAAAAAAAATTTGGTCGAAACAATTTCGTGTCCATCCTGTCAGTTTGAGCTAGGAAGAGTTTTGAGACACATGCCATTATAGTGATTTTTCGCAAAAAAAAAGCAGCGCAAAAAAAGAGCGCAAAAAAAAGAGCGATTTTTTTTTCAGAGTGTGCTTTTCCCTTGTTTCGGTGCCGCGCCGTGATTTTGTTGGTGTTCTAGGCTCGCGTCTCTAGCATAGTCTAGCCTAGGACCAGCACAGTACCGTCATTGAGCGTTTATTCAACTTTGCATCTCTGAATTGATTATTGCTGACCCTTTTTGCTACCATATTATAAGCCTTCCCAGCTCCACATACATCTACGTCGTGCGTTTGACTCTCCCTGGCAATCGCTCTATCCAAGCTTTGAGAGTTTTGACTACAATGGTTGCCGATCACCGCCTGTTGCTGGGTAAGAACTGGTAAGAATTTGAGTTTTGCTTGACGGATTTGTGACACCCACCACCACCACTTGTTAGTAGTCTGTAGGATCATATTCTTGTGTGTTTCTATTGCTGCTAACCATGCCAGGATCACAAGCCGACGAGATTGACTGGGAGAATTTATCGAACAAGGAGCTTCATGATAAGTTTCAGCAAATGATGACTGAACAGGTGCAAGATGTGCTGAACAATTTTGAAGAGGCCATGGAGAAGATCACTGGCCTTGAGAAGACGTTCGAAACAAAGCTCGATAACAAGTTTAATGAATTGCTCGCGCGTCTTCCACCACCACCACCCGCTGCACCTAACGCACCTCTCCAACAACAACAACAACGACTAGCTCCACATCGCGAAACAGACCTTTGCCGAGCGAGTCGTGTTCCTCTTGCGTTTGGCCAAACTGTTGGTGCTGCTGTTGATACTTCTGTGGCTCCTGCTGCTGATGCGGAGGAGGATGATTATGTGGGAGATTATGAGGATGAGGTTGATCAAAATCAGCACTACGTGCAGCCACCTGCACCACCACCAGCAGGTCGACCTCAGGTATATATTCGTAATGGTAGGCCTGCACCACCACCTCAGGTACGAGATGATGTCCATATTCCTAATCTGAAATTGAATATTCCACCATTTGAGGGTAGATATGTTCCTGATATATATCTTACTTGGGAGTTAGAAACTGAACAATGATTTACATGTTTACAATATCCTGAGGAGAGACGAGTTGTTGCTGCTGTTTGTGCTTTCACTAGTTTTGCATGTGTATGGTGGTCTGAACATTGTAGCTTATATCCTATTCCAACTACTTGGGCTGCTTTGAAAACTGCTATGCATACTCGTTGGGTTCCACCATATTATCAACGTGAATTGCTTCAAAAATTACAGCCTTTAAGGCAAGGGAAAAATTCTGTAGAAGAATATTATCAGGAATTACAAACTGGCATGATTAGATGTGGTATTGTTGAGGAGAATGAAGCTATGCTTGCACGTTTTCTGGGTGGATTAAATAGAGAGATTCAGACCATTCTAGTCTATAAGGAGTATACTAATATCACTCGTTTATTCCATCTTGCTTGTAAAGCTGAACGTGAAGTGCAGGATCGACAAGCATTGGGGCGAACTAACTTTTCTGCAGGCCGACCTTCATCATGGACACCACGTGCATCTTCTACTTCAACTGCACCAGCACCTCCATCCGGTGCCACCTCCAGCCGTGATACAAGAAAACAGGCACAACCACCATTATCTGCCAAGAGCGCACCTGCGGGGCCTGCACAGCGTTCTTCTTCTTCCATGGCATCAACAGGGCACACAAGTGATATTATTTGTCGTCGTTGTAAGGGAGGAGGTCATTATGCGAGAGAATGCAAATCTCCGCGTGTGATGATTGCTACCGCGGATGGTGGATATGAGTCCGCTAGTGACTATGATGAGGAGACTTTGGCTCTTATTACACGTGAAGAACATGGTGGAGATGATTCCGATCATGAGACGCAAGACATGGCTCCTGAAGACGCTGACAGGTATGAATGTTTAGTTGCTCAACGTGTTTTGAGTGTGCAGGTCACACAAGCTGAGCAAAATCAGAGGCACAATTTGTTCCATACCAATGGAGTTGTGAAAGAACGTTCTGTGCGCGTCATCATAGATGGAGGGAGCTGCAACAACTTGGCTAGCATGGAGATGGTGGAGAAGCTTTCTCTCATCACAAGACCACATCCACATCCTTACTACATCCAATGGTTCAACAACATCGGCAAGGTTAAGGTAACACGTACTATTCGTGTGCATTTTAGTATATCTACATATGCTGATTATGTTGATTGTGATGTGGTACCTATGCAAGCATGTTCCTTATTACTTGGTAGACCATGGCAATTTGATAAAAATTCTGTACACCACGGTAGAAACAATCAGTATACTCTTGTTCATAAGGATAAAAATATTACTTTGCTTCCTATGACTCCTGATTCTATTTTGAAAGATGATATTAATAGAGCTAATAAAGCAAAACAAGAGAAGAATAAGAGTGAAAATCAGATTGTGGCAAAAGAATTTGAGCAACAAATGAAGCCTAATAATAAACCATCTAGTGTTGCTTCTGAAATTAAATTGAAAAGTGCATGTTTATTTGCCACCAAATCTGATATTGATGAGCTAGATTTCAGCAAATCTGTTTGCTATGCTTTTGTGTGCAAAGATGCATTATTTTCATTCGAGGACGTGCCTTCCTCTTTGCCTCCTGCTGTCACTAACATTTTGCAGGAGTTCGCTGACGTTTTTCCACAAGACGTGCCACCGGGATTATCGCCTATTCGAGGGATTGAGCATCAGATTGACTTAATTCCCGGTGCTTCACTGCCAAACCGTGCACCATACCGTACCAATACAGAGGAGACGAAGGAGATTATGCGTCAAGTACAAGAGCTTCTCGACAAAGGTTATATACGCGAATCCCTTAGTCCTTGTGCTGTTCCTATTATTCTAGTGCCGAAAAAGGATGGTACATCACGTATGTGTGTTGATTGTAGAGGCATTAATAATATTACTATTCGTTATCGTCATCCTATTCCTAGGCTAGATGATATGCTTGATGAATTGAGTGGCTCTACAATATTCTCCAAAGTTGATTTGCGTAGTGGCTACCATCAAATTCATATGAAATTGGGAGATGAATGGAAAACAGCATTTAAAACTAAGTTTGGATTATATGAGTGGTTAGTCATGCCTTTTGGGGTAACTAATGCACCTAGTACTTTCATGAGGTTAATGAACGAAGTTTTACGTGCTTTCATTGGACGATTTGTGGTAGTTTACTTTGATGACATATTGATTTATAGCAGATCTTTGGAAGAACATTTGGAACATTTACGTGCTGTTTTTATTGCTCTACGTGATGCACGTTTGTTTGGTAACCTTGGGAAGTGCACCTTTTGCACCGACCGAGTATCTTTTCTTGGCTATGTTGTTACTCCACAGGGAATTGAAGTTGATAAAGCCAGGATTGAAGCTATTGAGAGTTGGCCGCAGCCCAAAACGGTCACACAAGTGAGGAGTTTTCTTGGCCTCGCTGGATTCTATAGGCGTTTTGTGAGAGATTTCAGCACCATTGCTGCACCTCTCAATGAGCTTATAAAGAAAGATGTGCCTTTTCTTTGGGGTACCGCACAGGAAGAAGCCTTCACGGTATTGAAAGATAAGTTAACACATGCTCCTTTACTCCAACTTCCTGATTTTAATAAGACTTTTGAGCTTGAATGTGATGCTAGTGGAATTGGATTAGGAGGTGCGTTATTACAAGATGGCAAACCTGTTGCATACTTTTCTGAAAAATTGAGTGGGCCTAATCTGAGTTATTCTACTTATGATAAAGAATTATATGCTCTTGTTCGGACTTTAGAAACATGGCAACATTATCTATGGCCCAAAGAATTTGTTATAAATTCTGATCATGAATCTTTGAAACATATTAAAAGTCAAGCTAAACTGAATCGTAGACATGCTAAATGGGTTGAATTCATTGAGACTTTCCCTTATGTCATTAAACACAAGAAGGGAAAAGAAAATGTTATTGCTGATGCATTGTCTCGTCGCTATACTATGCTTTCAGAACTTGACTTCAAAATATTTGGTTTGGAGACCATCAAAGATCAATATGTGCATGATGCTAATTTTAAAGATGTAATGCAGAATTGTAAAGAAGGAAGAATGTGGAACAAGTTTGTTGTTAACGATGGATTTGTGTTTCGTGCTAACAAGCTATGCATTCCAGCTAGCTCCGTTCGTCTTTTGTTGTTGCAGGAGGCGCATGGAGGAGGATTAATGGGACACTTTGGCGTGAAGAAGACGGAGGACGTACTTGCTACACATTTCTTTTCGCCAAAGATGAGACGGGATGTTGAGCGTTTTATTGCTCGCTGCACTACATGTCAAAAAGCTAAGTCACGACTCAATCCTCATGGTTTATATATGCCTTTGCCTGTACCTAGTGTTCCTTGGGAGGATATATCTATGGACTTTGTTTTAGGTTTACCTCGAACAAAGAAGGGGAGGGATAGCATATTTGTTGTCGTGGATAGATTCTCGAAAATGGCACACTTTATACCATGTCATAAAAGCGATGATGCTGTTAATGTTGTTGATTTGTTCTTTCGTGAAATTATTCGCTTGCATGGTGTGCCAAATACTATTGTTTCAGATCGTGATACTAAATTTCTTAGCCACTTTTGGAGATGTTTATGGGCTAAGTTGGGGACTAAACTGCTTTTTAGTACTACTTGTCACCCCCAAACTGATGGCCAAACTGAAGTAGTCAATAGAACATTGTCTACTATGCTTAGGGCTGTTTTGAAGAGTAATAAGAAAATGTGGGAGGAATGCTTGCCTCATATTGAATTTGCTTATAATCGTTCATTGCATTCTACTACTAAGATGTGCCCTTTTGAAGTTGTGTATGGTTTCCTACCTCGTGCACCTATTGATTTGTTGCCTCTTCCATCTTCGGAGAAGGTTAATTTTGATGCTAAACAACGTGCTGAATTGATTTTAAAATGCATGAGTTAACTAAGGAAAACATTGAGCGCATGAATGCTAAATATAAACTTGCTGGAGATAAGGGTAGAAAACATGTTGTGTTTGCACCTGGAGATCTTGTTTGGTTACATTTGCGTAAGGATAGATTTCCTGATTTGCGCAAATCAAAGTTAATGCCACGTGCTGATGGTCCCTTTAAGGTGTTAGAGAAAATAAATGATAATGCATATAAACTTGAGCTGCCTGCAGATTTTGGGGTTAGTCCCACTTTTAACATTGCAGATTTGAAGCCTTATTTAGGTGAGGAAGATGAACTTCCGTCGAGGACGACTTCATTTCAAGAAGGGGAGGATGATGAGGACATCAATACAATTGTTACACCCACAGCCCCTGCTGCTATACATACTGGACCAATTACTAGAGCTCGTGCACGCCAACTAAATTACCAGGTACTTTCGTTTCTTGGTAATGATTCTAATGTTCATGAGAATATGATGCTGCCTAAATTGGATACATTTGTTTTGCTTACAAATGAAGGGCCTAGCTTGGAGAAGGATGAACATTGGAGCAAGAACAAGCATGGAGATGATGGCATGCGCAAGGGGAACAAGAACGGAGTTACAAGTGATGATTTCAGGACTTTGAAGCCACCTTAATGGGTGCATGAAGCCTTGGACGAAATATACAAGATGCCACTTCATAAATTTCGTCCCGAGGCTATTTTAGGTGCTGCGTCACCTTATTATTGGGCCAGGCCCATGTAATTTCGAAATACATAAGTATAGGCTATTTTTAGAGTCCGTATGTGTGGGGAAACAAGAGATAGGGTTGATTTCGGACCCCTCCACCAAGGGCCACGAAATTCCCCCCTCTTCCTCCATATATACAGCCCTTAGGGCATCGTTTAGACTTTGGGATTTGTTTAGTTAAAAGTTAGCCATTGCAACTTCGTGTGCTTCGTTTGTGTCCAACGACCAGACCAAGACCACTTTTCGGATCCCCACCATTATCAATACTTCATACATATTCGCGATATTCAGATTGCTTTTATCATATTCTTGCTTGTTCTTCGATTGCTTGCAGGAATAGACCTTCGTGGTCAGGTTGATCGTGCTCCGGCGTGGTCAATAACCTCTCGGAGTTGGTTTAGCGATTGCTAAGGCACAACGTCGTTGCACGTTTGTAGTCGGATCGTCAAAGTCGTCTCCACCAAATCGATAGTTATCATCTCATCGAAAGATCGGGACACCTTTGCCTCTATCATATAAACTTGCTGGAGATAAGGGTAGAAAACATGTTGTGTTTGCACCTGGAGATCTTGTTTGGTTACATTTGCGTAAGGATAGATTTCCTGATTTGCGCAAATCAAAGTTAATGCCACGTGCTGATGGTCCCTTTAAGGTGTTAGAGAAAATAAATGATAATGCATATAAACTTGAGCTGCCTGCAGATTTTGGGGTTAGTCCCACTTTTAACATTGCAGATTTGAAGCCTTATTTGGGTGAGGAAGATGAACTTCCGTCGAGGACGACTTCATTTCAAGAAGGGGAGGATGATGAGGACATCAATACAATTGTTACACCCACAGCCCCTGCTGCTATACATACTGGACCAATTACTAGAGCTCGTGCACGCCAACTAAATTACCAGGTACTTTCGTTTCTTGGTAATGATTCTAATGTTCATGAGAATATGATGCTGCCTAAATTGGATACATTTGTTTTGCTTACAAATAAAGGGCCTAGCTTGGAGAAGGATGAACATTGGAGCAAGAACAAGCATGGAGATGATGGCATGCGCAAGGGGAACAAGAACAGAGTTACAAGTGATGATTTCAGGACTTTGAAGCCACCATAATGGGAGCATGAAGCCTTGGACGAAATATACAAGATGCCACTTCATAAATTTCGTCCCGGGGCTATTTTAGGTGCTGCGTCACCTTATTATTGGCCAGGCCCATGTAATTTCGAAATACATAAGTATAGGCTATTTTTAGAGTCCGTATGTGTGGGGAAACAAGAGATAGGGTTGATTTCGGACCCCTCCACCAAGGGCCACGAAATTCCCCCCCCCCCCTCTTCCTCCATATATACAGCCCTTAGGGCATCGTTTAGACTGTGGGTTTTGTTTAGATTAAAAGTTCGCCATAGCTGCAACTTCGCGTACTTCGTTTGTGTTCAACGACCAGACAAAGGCGTCACAGAACCCCACCTTGATCAATAAAGCTTTCATCTTATATTCGCAATATCCAGAGTGCAATCTCAGTTTCTTGCTTGTTCTTCGTTTGCTTGCAGGAAACAGACCCTCGTGGTCAGGTTGATCGTGCTCCGGCGTGGTCAATAACCTCTCGGAGTTGGTTTAGCGATTGCTAAGGCGCGACGTCCTCGCACGTTCGTAGTCGGATCGTCAAAGTCGACTGCCACCAAAGCGATATCCATCATCTCATCGAAAGACGGGACACCTTTGCCTCTATCAGCCCGGATGATCCGGCTCTGCGTCCGGATGTCCGGCTAGTCTTCAGCAGCCACCGTCTTCTCCTTCTCCTTTCTTTCGTCTCCTCTTCCATGCTTGGCCTTGGTCCTTGGATCCTCCATGGTCGTCTCGGTTGTACCTGAGTATATGCAAGGTCCATGCATGAGGTAGAAACCATGTCTCATATGGGGAAAGTGACGGTGCGAAGAGGAGTGAGTTCACCTTGTGTCCCATGGCGTATGGTTGAGGTCTCATCGTATGTCCTCTTGGGGCTTGGAGGGTAGGCAGAGTGTACATGGGGATGAACGTGGGATGCTCCGCATCAATATCTATCCGTGTGTGCATTTCCGTGTGCCATTCATTGCTATTGGTCTACTTGTTTCACTTGCGAATTTGTGAATCTCTTTCAACATTATTGACTCTTGCTAACGTTTTGCATCAAATTTTTGTGCCACTATCCTCACCGAGCTCCACTATAAGCCTTATTTATGTAGGTGTGGGAAAACGACAAGAATTGGTACCAATTGTGCTATTTCCTTGTTACATCATTGAGTGATCATTGATCCATCTTCAACATCGGTCAAGGTACATTTGGTATAGTTCTTCTCCTTTCTCCACTCATATTTGCTCAAGTATTGTGATGGATAGGCAAGGCATTTCATCTCCGGTCTTCGACAACAATGACGTCATGAACAACTACATCACCAAAGCGTCAATCTTTGATCTACAACGACAAATGCAAGGCGCACAATCAAGATTGCGAGAGCGCATCGAGAACCTCTCCATCGACATTCGTCACTCCGAAGCAAGGGAAAGGGACTGCACCGACAACAAGCTTTCCGCACAAAAGGAGGAGCAAGATGCAAGGATGGAGGACATTCAGACCTTGTTGATCAACCGTTCTTCCCCTTCATCATCCTCAAGGCGGCAATGTTCGAGTCAGAAGTCTTCGGAGCGCAAAAATGATGCAAGCGCAATTCGTCCGCGTCCAAATCTCCATGGCGACCACCATCACGTTCGTGATCCACATCGTCATGAAGGGCAAGTCACCTCCAAGCATCATGTGCACGACGATGACAAACGCCATCGACCTCAAGCATGACAATGACACCATCATCATGAAGATGCTCGCCAAATGCAAATGCACAAGTCCCAACAAGCCCTACTTCACGCCAAGGCCAACCTTCATGAGCATAAGAGAAGACCGCGAGACAAGCACCACCAAGATGGAGCTACGGCTGCACCAACCACTTCGGCATCTTCGCCAAGTGTTCTCAAGGCATCTTCTCCTTCGGACGTACGACATCTTTGCGTACTTCCCATGAGTTCGCCTACATCGACATCTTCACCAATGAGGCGACCACCAACGAGCGAGGGCGACACTTCCATCTTTGGAAGCCCCTCAAAGAAGATGGCCGAGCATGGGAAATTCCCATCGGTCATGGAGACGAGCTACGAGGTGCCACATCATATGGGCCTCCAACAACAAGATGGTGACAAGAAGGTCGAGCTAGGGTTATCCCCTTCGACCACAGTGACGAGCATGAACCTCTTCAACAACATGAAGATGACGCCCATATTGGACTCATACTCCGAGTCAAGCTACGAGACCGCAAATGAGACCTTATCTTTGGTCTTAGAGGAGAGTGATGATGTGCCATCTTCGGCCTTCATCCACACCTACGACTATGACATGATTGAGCATGCAGACATTTGCACCTACATCTCTCCGACACCCACATATGAAGAGATGCTCCAATTGCCATGTGAGGAGAGCCACCACCCCATGAGTGACATGAGTGACTCCACCATATATGACATTGAGTGCATTTCCTATGAGAGGATGAGTGTGACCACCACTAGCCCCATACATGAGAGCATGCCACATATCCTATGTGAGGTTGAGAGCCATTTGAGTGACTCCACCAACCGTATGAGTGAGAGCATCATACCGTGAGTGAGTGAGCCACAACACTTAGTGAGTGAGGTAGTTGAGAGGGCACGTGAGGCCACTATGATTTCTAACGATTTAACCTCTACTTTGAGTGTGTTTTCTTCTTTGGTGCCAGGTCTCCTACATGATGACACGCCTATCCTCGACGAGTCCTTACCTCCAATGGAGACAACGATGGCCATGGTGGAAGAAGATGCACCCCCAACATGGTTCCATCAAGATGAAAATGACCACGACTTGGTCTTCGACACCTCACCTACAACACATGAGCGATGCTCCAAAGGTAAAATAGGTGATGGTGCTTCTCTTGTCCCACTAGTGGACTATCTCACCAATGATTGCTTTCATGATGTTGATCCACCTATTCCCATGCTTCATGCTAGTGCGACTTCTTCATGTCATGACTTACCTATTTATGATGAATATGATGATGAGCATGTTGAGTTACCTAGTTGTGATGCTATGCTCCATATGATATCATGTGAAAATTCTATTGGTCACGTCATGTTTGATAATCCTTTAAACTTGTCATATGCTATGAGTGAGATATCCCATATTGCATCATTTCAATCTCAACATAGTAGCTATGCATGCCCCACTAAAATAAATCACATTTGCACTTATGGCATAGATGACAAGATGATGGGCATTGGCTTTTGTTTTCATGCGATGATATTGCCACGCTTCCTTTACATGATTTGCGCAATTCATCTACTATGCCATGCCATGATCACATTGTTCCCAATATGCATTGTTTTGGATGTTGTCAATATTCTCCATGTGATGTTTCCATTAATGCTCATGAGGAGACCCCCATAGTTTCCTGATACATATTAGGAGATTTTGATGCATTCCATACTTTGCATGATTCTCATAATTGCTTGCACCATATGCATTCCACGCATAACAATGCTCTCGATATTTCCCATGATGCATTACACAACTTTAGTCTCCATTACGCTATACATAACAACAAACCTATCATGATGGATGACATGTTTCTATATCATGCATCTCATTTATTTGAGCATTGGATATTTTGTGCTAACCGACACAAGCACATGCACATCATAATGGATGATGTGTACATATACCACGCACACACAATTTTCCCTTTGCCTTTGTTTTGTGTAGGTACTTATGGACACTTGTCAACCTCACAATCCCATGAGTTGACGAAACGAGCTCTTGAGAGCAAATATGACTTGGGATCTCGTGTACTATCCTTACCACCATTCTCTTTGCGCAACAACTTCGCACATTCCTTTTACTTGGCTCTCATACGGCTTTGGGCTATATATCACTTGTTACATTATGCCCATTTTGTTGTGTTCACTTTGCATGCTTTGCCTCTTTCTATGGTTTTTCCATGCAATTGTGACCCTTGCTTGCATCTACCCATGATTCACTGTTATGCTACTTCTATGTGTATTTGCATGCTTGTTGGAGATCCTTGTTGCTATTGCCATGTTTATCATGTGCCTCATGCTATTGATGCTTGTTGTGTTGGGAGAGCCATGATGTTCCATTGCTATTTCCATATGACCTCTTGACGATGCAATGATGATACTTTCCTCATATCTTGCTTTCATGCTTATGCTATGTCATGTGAATTATTCATGCCCACTATTTGCACACATGACATGATTGCCATGATTACCTCTAGTACGTTTCATCTTCGCACTACTAGCTTGCTTGACTTGATCACTATGATTGCTTGCTTTGTCGCATCACCCATGTTCCACTATTACTCGCTTTCTTGGGTTGATGACATATATGCTCTTGACTCTCACATGATTTATCTTGATCATTGTCTCATGTCTCCATTAGTGCCATCTCTCATATACCCTTGTATTGAGTGCCAACTTGCTATGCTTATTGATCGTGGAGATTTGGGCATATTACTTGTGATGCATGCTTATTTGATTGAGCCTATTGTATTTGGTTGTTCTCGCATCATATGCCTCCATACTATGAAATGCTCCCTTGTGCTTTCTTATGATGAGCATGATGCATACACTTGTTGGATATCTTACCACACGAATGATAGGTTTTGCACTTCCGCTAACCTCATTTGTTTTTCCAAGTGTTTGTCATGTTCTTTCATTTTGGAGGATTCACAAGGCGGTGCCGTTATGCAACAACTTGGTCATGCGAAGAGATACACGATGTGCGACACCAACATTTTCGACATTCTCATAAAGGTGAACTCCTTCCCTTTGAGCCATCCTCAAATATGCATATTGGATGGGTCACTCTTTCATTGTTGTGTCCTTCTTGTTGTCTACATGATACATCTCGCGAATGGAGGAGCGACATTGAAGATTGGCTCTATGGACCTTCACATTGAGGAGCGCCCGGACTTATTGTATGCACCTTCGAACCTCCACTCATGCCACGACATCGAGCATTGGTACACCAACACCTCCATATTTGTTGATTGTGTTTACACATGTCATGCTCGATGGACATATCATACACATGAAAAATTTGCATCTTATGCATGGATTGACTCACATCATGATTGCCTTGTTGCATCTTGTATTCCCATGTCATCCATGATATATGAGCTTGTGCACTTTCTTAGCAAATTTGTTGTGATCTTTCTTGACGACATATTTATACATCATGATCATATTGCCCATCATCAATTGCATGATCACATACTCATATTGAGCATCCATTGCCATATTCATGCTATTGATAAACTGTCTCTCTATGACATCATTTTACACCGTGGTTGCATTGATTACATTCACAATACATTTGTGTGCACAATGAATGCTTTTGCTCCCATGAATGCTTTACATCTCATTCCATATCATCACGCTAAGCTTCATGTGTTTTGTCATGAACATTCTTGCCGCACGGACTCATACTTCCTTAATGGACACTTTGTATGCGCTAACCATTGTATTTTTGAGTGTTGTTTGTGTTTCCTTTTCTTACATGCATACCACTCCGGCGACACCTTGGAGTACTTGGATTGCGCAATGTCTTCAACTCCGTCCAACTACAAGTCCGTCTAGAACAACCGTTTCCATGGTGATGAGGATCACGATCCGAGGTCAGATATTCCCCAAGGGAGGGGACATGATGCGGAGCATCCTACGATCATCCCCATGTACACTCGAGCATACACCATTGGACCTAAGGTGAACTCGCTCCTTTACAAATCTTCCCTTTACGCATGTAAGACATGGATGCTACTTCAAGCGCGGACCTTGTGCATACTCAGGTACACCCGATGATACCATGGAGAGCCCAAGGACCAAGCCCAAGCGTGAGTGGAAGCGAAGGAAGGAGAATGAAGAAGAGCCAGCTGCTACAGCGGCCGGACATCCAGCCCCAGCCCGGACATCCGGCCCTTGCCCCGGAAATCCGGCATCGGCTACATCGGCTATCCAGAGAACACCGGAAAGGACCAGCGCAGCCCGGACATCCGGACATCACCCCGGACATCCAGCTCCTCCTGAAGTGTCGAACATCCGGCCCCTGCCCCTGAAATCCGGCCTCTCCATCACCGAATGCAACTGGAAGACCCAGGCCAGCCCGGACATCTGGCCTCCCAGCCCGGACATCCGGCCCATCGCGGAGCCCCGGACATACGCCCCTAGCCCGGACATCCGGCGCCTGTCTGCGCACAGTGAACGGGCCAAGGGCCCATGTATCCCCCCTCTCACTTACCCCATCGTGGGCTAACACTATATATAGACCTCCTCCTCCTAGTTAGGGTTAGCAAAGTAGTAGCTCATTAGAGATAGAGCTTTGCTCATCCATTACGGATCTACTCCACGAGAGAAACCGCGGCCCCTCTTCGGAGAAGATCCCTTTGGATTCAAGACTCCCTTTTGGGGTGGCCCCATCAAGACATCCTTTGGAGAGGAACCGGTTACCGTGTATCGTCCCTTGTTGATCGTGGATCTTGTATCTCCTTTTGTGTTCATGGATCTAGCACATGTGTGATCATACTTGTTGGTTTGAGTGTTTCTCTTGTGTTCCCCTTGTGATTTCCCCTCGTGTTTCCCCTCATGTTCTTCGTGTTCCTCGCAGTATCCGCTCCTTTCATGAAAGATCGGCCATCTAGGGTTCTACCCTACATCATGTCACAAACAGCCCCTAGAGTTCGTAGTAAAATAACACCATATGACACACATCAATCAACCCTAATGTCACCTAGATACTCCAGTGTCACCATCTGTGGGTCAATTATACGATATGCATCAAACAACTTCAGATTCATAATATTCAATCCAACATAAAGAACCTCAAAGAGTTCCCCAAGATTTCTACTGGAGAAACAAGGACGAAAACGTACATCAACCCCTATGCATAGATTACCCCAATGTCACCTCAGGAATCCGCGAGTTGAGTGCCAAAACATATATCAAGTGAATCAATAGAACACCCCATTGTCATCAAGTGTTCTCAAATCCATAATAGTATTCAACCCGATAATAGTGAAACCTCAAAGGTAAAACTCAATTCATCACAAGAAGGTAGAGGGGGAGAAACACCATATGATCCAACTACAGTAACAAAGCTCGCGATACATCAAGATCGTGCCAAATCAAGAACACGAGAGAGAGAGAGATCAAACACATAGTGTCTGGTACATACCCTCAGCCTCATATGTGAACTACTCCCTACTCGTCATGGAGACCGCTGGGATGATGAAGATGGCCACTGATGATGGTTTCCCCCTCCGACAGGGTGCTGGAACGGGCTCTGATAGAGGCGGAGGTGTCCCGTCTTTCGATGAGATGGTGGATTTCGCTTTGGTGGAAGTCGACTTTGACGATCCGACTACGAACGTGCGAGGACGTCGCGCCTTAGCAATCGCTAAACCAACTCCGAGAGGTTATTGACCACGCCGGAGCACGATCAACCTGCCCACGAGGGTCTGTTTCCTGCGAGCAAACGAAGAACAAGCAAGAAACTAAGATTGCAATCTGGATATTGCGAATATAAGATGAAAGCTTTATTGATCAAGGTGGGGTTCTGTGACGCCTTTGTCTGGTCGTTGAACACAAACGAAGTACGCGAAGTTGCAGCTATGGCAAACTTTTAATCTAAACAAAACCCAAAGTCTAAACGATGCCCTAAGGGCTGTATATATGGAGGAAGAGGGGGGAATTTCGTGGCCCTTGGTGGAGGGGTCCGAAATCAACCCTATCTCTTGTTTCCCCACACATACGGACTCTAAAAATAGCCTATACTTATGTATTTCGAAATTACATGGGCCTGGCCCAATAATAAGGTGACGCAGCACCTAAAATAGCCTCGGGACGAAATTTATGAAGTGGCATCTTGTATATTTCGTCCAAGGCCTCATGCACCCATTATGGTGGCTTCAAAGTCCTGAAATCATCACTTGTAACTCCGTTCTTGTTCCCCTTGCGCATGCCATCATCTCCATGCTTGTTCTTGCTCCAATGTTCATCCTTCTCCAAGCTAGGCCCTTCATTTGTAAGCAAAACAAATGTATCCAATTTAGGCAGCATCATATTCTCATGAACATTAGAATCATTACCAAGAAACGAAAGTACCTGGTAATTTAGTTGGCGTGCACGAGCTCTAGTAATTGGTCCAGTATGTATAGCAGCAGGGGCTGTGGGTGTAACAATTGTATTGATGTCCTCATCAGTGTTCCTCTTGCGTTTGGCCAAACTGTTGGTGCTGCTGTTGATACTTCTGTGGCTCCTGCTGCTGATGCGGAGGAGGATGATTATGTGGGAGATTATGAGGATGAGGTTGATCAAAATCAGCACTACGTGCAGCCACCTGTACCACCACCAGCAGGTCGACCTCAGGTATATATTCGTAATGGTAGGCCTGCACCACCACCTCAGGTACGAGATGATGTCCATATTCCTAAACTGAAATTGAATATTCCACCATTTGAGGGTATATATGTTCCTGATATATATCTTACTTGGGAGTTAGAAACTGAACAACGATTTACATGTTTACAATATCCTGAGGAGAGACGAGTTGCTGCTGCTGTTTGTGCTTTCACTAGTTTTGCATGTGTATGGTGGTCTGAACATTGTAGATTATATCCTATTCCAACTACTTGGGCTGCTTTGAAAACTGCTATGCGTACGCGTTGGGTTCCACCATATTATCAACGTGAATTGCTTCAAAAATTGCAGCGTTTAAGACAAGGGAAAAATTCTGTAGAAGAATATTATCAGGAATTACAAACTGGCATGATTAGATGTGGTATTGTTGAGGAGAATGAAGCTATGCTTGCACATTTTCTGGGTGGATTAAATAGAGAGATTCAGACCATTCTAGACTATAAGGAGTATACTAATATCACTCGTTTATTCCATCTTGCTTGTAAAGCTGAACGTGAAGTGCAGGATCGACAAGCATTGGGGCGAACTAACTAACTTTTCTGCAGGCCGACCTTCATCATGGACACCACGTGCATCTTCTACTTCAACTGCACCAGCACCTCCATCCGGTGCCACCTCCAGCCGTGATACAAGAAAACAGGCACAACCACCATTATCTTCCAAGAGCGCACCTGCGGGTCCTGCACAGCGTTCTTCTTCTTCCATGGCATCAACAGGGCACACAAGTGATATTATTTGTCGTCGTTGTAAGGGAGGAGGTCATTATGCGAGGGAATGCAAATCTCCGCGTGTGATGATTGCTACCGCGGATGGTGGATATGAGTCCGCTAGTGACTATGATGAGGAGACATTGGCTCTTATTACACGTGAAGAACATGGTGGAGATGATTCTGATCATGAGACGCAATACATGGCTCCTGAAGACGCTGACAGGTATGAATGTTTAGTTGCTCAACGTGTTTTGAGTGTGCAGGTCACACAAGCTGAGCAAAATCAGAGGCACAATTTGTTCCATACCAAGGGAGTTGTGAATGAACGTTCTGTGCGCGTCATAATAGACGGAGGGAGCTGCAACAACTTGGCTAGCATGGAGATGGTGGAGAAGCTTTCTCTCACCACAAGACCACATCCACATCCTTACTACATCCAATGGTTCAACAACAGCGGCAAGGTTAAGGTAACACGTACTGTTCGTGTGCATTTTAGTATCTCTACATATGCTGATTATGTTGATTGTGATGTGGTACCTATGCAAGCATGTTCCTTATTACTTGGTAGACCATGGCAATTTGATAAAAATTCTGTACACCATGGTAGAAACAATCACTATACTCTTGTTCATAAGGATAAAAATATTACTTTGCTTCCTATGACTCCTGATTCAATTTTGAAAGATGATATTAATAGAGCTAATAAAGCACAACAGGAGAAGAATAAGAGTGAAAATCAGATTGTGGCAAAAGAATTTGAGCAACAAATGAAGCCTAATAATAAACCATCTAGTGTTGCTTCTGAAATTAAATTGAAAAGTGCATGTTTATTTGCCACCAAATCTGATATTGATGAGCTAGATTTCAGCAAATCTGTTTGCTATGCTTTTGTGTGCAAAGAGGCATTATTTTCATTCGAGGACGTGCCTTCCTCTTTGCCTCCTGCTGTCACTAACATTTTGCAGGAGTTCGCTGACGTATTTCCACAAGACGTGCCACCGGGATTACCGCCTATTCGAGGGATTGAGCATCAGATTGACTTAATTCCCGGTGCTTCACTGCCAAACCGTGCACCATACCGTACCAATCCAGAGGAGACGAAGGAGATTATGCGTCAAGTACAAGAGCTTCTCGACAAAGTGATAGAGGCGAGGGTCCCGATCTTTCGATGAGATGATGGATATCGCTTTGGTGGAAGTCGACTTTGACGATCCGACTACGAACGTGCGAGGACGTCGCGCCTTAGCAATCGCTAAACCAACTCCGAGAGGTTATTGACCACGCCGGAGCACGTTCAACCTGACCACGAGGGTCTGTTTCCTGCGAGCAAACGAAGAACAAGCAAGAAACTAAGATTGCAATCTGGATATTGCGAATATAAGATGAAAGCTTTATTGATCAAGGTGGGGTTCTGTGACGCCTTTGTCTGGTCGTTGAACACAAACGAAGTACGCGAAGTTGCAGCTATGGCGAACTTTTAATCTAAACAAAACCCAAAGTCTAAACGATGCCCTAAGGGCTGTATATATGGAGGAAGAGGGGGGGAATTTCGTGGCCCTTGGTGGAGGGGTCCGAAATCAACCCTATCTCTTGTTTCCCCACACATACGGACTCTAAAAATAGCCTATACTTATGTATTTCGAAATTACATGGGCCTGGCCCAATAATAAGGTGACGCAGCACCTAAAATAGCCTCGGGACGAAATTTATGAAGTGGCATCTTGTATATTTCGTCCAAGGCTTCATGCACCCATTATGGTGGCTTCAAAGTCCCGAAATCATCACCTGTAACTCCGTTCTTGTTTCCCTTGCGCATGCCATCATCTCCATGCTTGTTCTTGCTCCAATGTTCATCCTTCTCCAAGCTAGGCCCTTCATTTGTAAGCAAAACAAATGTATCCAATTTAGGCAGCATCATATTCTCATGAACATTAGAATCATTACCAAGAAACGAAAGTACCTGGTAATTTAGTTGGCGTGCACGAGCTCTAGTAATTGGTCCAGTATGTATAGCAGCAGGGGCTGTGGGTGTAACAATTGTATTGATGTCCTCATCATCCTCCCCTTCTTGAAATGAAGTCGTCCTCGACGGAAGTTCATCTTCCTCACCCAAATAAGGCTTCAAATCTGCAATGTTAAAAGTGGGACTAACCCCAAAATCTGCAGGTAGCTCAAGTTTATATGCATTATCATTTATTTTCTCTAACACCTTAAAGGGACCATCAGCACGTGGCATTAGCTTTGATTTGCGCAAATCAGGAAATCTATCCTTACGCAAATGTAACCAAACAAGATCTCCAGGTGCAAACACAACATGTTTTCTACCCTTATCTCCAGCAAGTTTATATTAGCATTCATACGCTCAATGTTTTCCTTAGTTAACTCATGCATTTTTAAAATCAATTCAGCACGTTGTTTAGCATCAAAATTAACCTTCTCCGAAGATGGAAGAGGCAACAAATCAATAGGTGCACGAGGTAGGAAACCATACACAACTTCAAAAGGGCACATCTTAGTAGTAGAATGCAATGAACGATTATAAGCAAATTCAATATGAGGCAAGCATTCCTCCCACATTTTCTTATTATTCTTCAAAACAGCCCTAAGCATTGTAGACAACGTTCTATTGACTACTTCAGTTTGTCCATCAGTTTGGGGGTGACAAGTAGTACTAAAAAGCAGTTTAGTCCCCAACTTAGCCCATAAACATCTCCAAAAGTGGCTAAGAAATTTAGTATCACGATCTGAAACAATAGTTTTTGGCACACCATGCAAGCGAATAATTTCACGAAAGAACAAATCAGCAACATTAACAGCATCATCGCTTTTATGACATGGTATAAAGTGTGCCATTTTCGAGAATCTATCCACGACAACAAATATGCTATCCCTCCCCTTCTTTGTTCGAGGTAAACCTAAAACAAAGTCCATAGATATATCCTCCCAAGGAACACTAGGTACAGGCAAAGGCATATATAAACCATGAGGATTGAGTCGTGACTTAGCTTTTTGACATGTAGTGCATCGAGCAATAAAACGCTCAACATCCCGTCTCATCTTTGGCCAAAAGAAATGTGTAGCAAGTACGTCCTCCGTCTTCTTCACGCCAAAGTGTCCCATTAATCCTCCTCCATGCGCCTCCTGCAACAACAAAAGACGAACGGAGCTAGCTGGAATGCATAGCTTGTTAGCACGAAACACAAATCCATCGTTAACGACAAAATTGTTCCACATTCTTCCTTCTTTACAATTCTGCATTACATCTTTAAAATCAGCATCATGCACATATTGATCTTTGATGGTCTCCAAACCAAATATTTTGAAGTCAAGTTGTGAAAGCATAGTATAGCGGCGAGACAATGCATCAGCAATAACATTTTCTTTTCCCTTCTTGTGTTTAATGACATAAGGGAAAGTCTCAATGAATTCAACCCATTTAGCATGTCTACGATTCAGTTTAGCTTGACTTTTAATATGTTTCAAAGATTCATGATCAGAATGTATAACAAATTCTTTGGGCCATAAATAATGTTGCCATGTTTCTAAAGTCCGAACAAGAGCATATAATTCTTTATCATAAGTAGAATAATTCAGACTAGGCCCACTCAATTTTTCAGAAAAGTATGCAACAGGTTTGCCATCTTGTAATAACACACCTCCTAATCCAATTCCACTAGCATCACATTCAAGCTCAAAAGTCTTATTAAAATCAGGAAGTTGGAGTAAAGGAGCATGTGTCAACTTATCTTTCAATACCGTGAAGCCTTCTTCCTGTGCGGTACCCCAAAGAAAAGGCACATCTTTCTTTGTAAGCTCATTGAGAGGTGCAGCAATGGTGCTGAAATCTCTCACAAAATGCCTACAGAATCCAGTGAGGCCAAGAAAACTCCTCACTTGTGTGACTGTTTTGGGCTGCGGCCAACTCTCAATAGCTTCAATCTTGGCTTTATCAACTTCAATTCCCTGTGGAGTAACAACATAGCCAAGAAAAGATACTCGGTCGGTGCAAAAGGTGCACTTCCCAAGGTTACCAAACAAACGTGCATCACGTAGAGCAATAAAAATAGCACGTAAATGTTCCAAATGTTCTTCCAAAGATCTGCTATAAATCAATATGTCATCAAAGTAAACTACCACAAATCATCCAATGAAAGCACGTAAAACTTCGTTCTTTAATCTCATGAAAGTACTAGGTGCATTAATTAACCCAAAAGGCATGACTAACCACTCATATAATCCAAACTTAGTTTTAAATGTTGTTTTCCATTCATCTCCCAATTTCATACGAATTTGATGGTAGCCACTACGCAAATCAACTTTGGAGAATATTGTAGAGCCACTCAATTCATCAAGCATATCATCTAGCCTAGGAATAGGATGACGATAACAAATAGTAATATTAGTAATGCCTCTACAATCAACACACATACGTGATGTACCATCCTTTTTCGGCACTAGAATAATAGGAATAGCACAAGGACTAAGGGATTCGCGTATATAACCTTTGTCGAGAAGCTCTTGTACTTGAAGCATAATCTCCTTCGTCTCCTCTGGATTGGTACGGTATGGTGCACGGTTTGGCAGTGAAGCACCGGGAATTAAGTCAATCTGATGCTCAATCCCTCGAATAGGCGGTAATCCCGGTGGCACGTCTTGTGGAAAAGCGTCAGCGAACTCCTGCAAAATGTTAGTGACAGCAGGAGGCAAAGAGGAAGGCACGTCCTCGAATGAAAATAATGCCTCTTTGCACACAAAAGCATAGCAAACAGATTTGCTGAAATCTAGCTCATCAATATCAGATTTGGTGGCAAATAAACATGCACTTTTCAATTTAATTTCAGAAGCAACACTAGATGGTTTATTATTAGGCTTCATTTGTTGCTCAAATTCTTTTGCCACAATCTGATTTTCACTCTTATTCTTCTCCTGTTGTGCTTTATTAGCTCTATTAATATCATCTTTCAAAATTGAATCAGGAGTCATAGGAAGCAAAGTAATATTTTTATCCTTATGAACAAGAGTATAGTGATTGTTTCTACCATGGTGTACAGAATTTTTATCAAATTGCCATGGTCTACCAAGTAATAAGGAACATGCTTGCATAGGTACCACATCACAATCAACATAATCAGCATATGTAGAGATACTAAAATGCACACGAACAGTACGTGTTACCTTAACCTTGCCGCTGTTGTTGAACCATTGGATGTAGTAAGGATGTGGATGTGGTCTTGTGGTGAGAGAAAGCTTCTCCACCATCTCCATGCTAGCCAAGTTGTTGCAGCTCCCTCCGTCTATTATGACGCGCACAGAACGTTCATTCACAACTCCCTTGGTATGGAACAAATTGTGCCTCTGATTTTGCTCAGCTTGTGTGACCTGCACACTCAAAACACGTTGAGCAACTAAACATTCATACCTGTCAGCGTCTTCAGGAGCCATGTATTGCGTCTCATGATCAGAATCATCTCCACCATGTTCTTCACGTGTAATAAGAGCCAATGTCTCCTCATCATAGTCACTAGCGGACTCATATCCACCATCCGCGGTAGCAATCATCACACGCGGAGATTTGCATTCCCTCGCATAATGACCTCCTCCCTTACAACGACGACAAATAATATCACTTGTGTGCCCTGTTGATGCCATGGAAGAAGAAGAACGCTGTGCAGGACCCGCAGGTGCGCTCTTGGAAGATAATGGTGGTTGTGCCTGTTTTCTTGTATCACGGCTGGAGGTGGCACCGGATGGAGGTGCTGGTGCAGTTGAAGTAGAAGATGCACGTGGTGTCCATGATGAAGGTCGGCCTGCAGAAAAGTTAGTTAGTTCGCCCCAATGCTTGTCGATCCTGCACTTCACGTTCAGCTTTACAAGCAAGATGGAATAAACGAGTGATATTAGTATACTCCTTATAGTCTAGAATGGTCTGAATCTCTCTATTTAATCCACCCAGAAAATGTGCAAGCATAGCTTCATTCTCCTCAACAATACCACATCTAATCATGCCAGTTTGTAATTCCTGATAATATTCTTCTACAGAATTTTTCCCTTGTCTTAAACGCTGCAATTTTTGAAGCAATTCACGTTGATAATATGGTGGAACCCAACGCGTACGCATAGCAGTTTTCAAAGCAGCCCAAGTAGTTGGAATAGGATATAATCTACAATGTTCAGACCACCATACACATGCAAAACTAGTGAAAGCACAAACAGCAGCAGCAACTCGTCTCTCCTCAGGATATTGTAAACATGTAAATCGTTGTTCAGTTTCTAACTCCCAAGTAAGATATATATCAGGAACATATATACCCTCAAATGGTGGAATATTCAATTTCAGTTTAGGAATATGGACATCATCTCGTACCTGAGGTGGTGGTGCAGGCCTACCATTACGAATATATACCTGAGGTCGACCTGCTGGTGGTGGTACAGGTGGCTGCACGTAGTGCTGATTTTGATCAACCTCATCCTCATAATCTCCCACATAATCATCCTCCTCCGCATCAGCAGCAGGAGCCACAGAAGTATCAACAGCAGCACCAACAGTTTGGCCAAACGCAAGAGGAACACTGATGAGGACATCAATACAATTGTTACACCCACAGCCCCTGCTGCTATACATACTGGACCAATTACTAGAGCTCGTGCACGCCAACTAAATTACCAGGTACTTTCGTTTCTTGGTAATGATTCTAATGTTCATGAGAATATGATGCTGCCTAAATTGGATACATTTGTTTTGCTTACAAATGAAGGGCCTAGCTTGGAGAAGGATGAACATTGGAGCAAGAACAAGCATGGAGATGATGGCATGCGCAAGGGGAACAAGAACGGAGTTACAAGTGATGATTTCAGGACTTTGAAGCCACCATAATGGGTGGATGAAGCCTTGGACGAAATATACAAGATGCCACTTCATAAATTTCGTCCCGAGGCTATTTTAGGTGCTGCGTCACCTTATTATTGGGCCAGGCCCATGTAATTTCGAAATACATAAGTATAGGCTATTTTTAGAGTCCGTATGTGTGGGGAAACAAGAGATAGGGTTGATTTCGGACCCCTCCACCAAGGGCCACGAAATTCTCCCCCTCTTCCTCCATATATACAGCCCTTAGGGCATCGTTTAGACTTTGGGTTTTGTTTAGATTAAAAGTTCGCCATAGCTGCAACTTCGCGTACTTCGTTTGTGTTCAACGACCAGACAAAGGCGTCACAGAACCCCACCTTGATCAATAAAGCTTTCATCTTATATTCGCAATATCCAGATTGCAATCTTAGTTTCTTGCTTGTTCTTCGTTTGCTCGCAGGAAACAGACCCTCGTGGTCAGATTGATCGTGCTCCGGCGTGGTCAATAACCTCTCGGAGTTGGTTTAGCGATTGCTAAGGCGCGACGTCCTCGCACGTTCGTAGTCGGATCGTCAAAGTCGACTTCCACCAAAGCGAAATCCACCATCTCATCGAAAGACGGGACACCTTTGCCTCTATCAAAATGTGTAGCAAGTACGTCCTCCGTCTTCTTCACGCCAAAGTGTCCCATTAATCCGCCTCCATGCGCCTCCTGCAACAACAAAAGACGAACGGAGCTAGCTGGAATGCATAGCTTGTTAGCACGAAACACAAATCCATCGTTAACAACAAACTTGTTCCACATTCTTCCTTCTTTACAATTCTGCATTACATCTTTAAAATCAGCATCATGCACATATTGATCTTTGATGGTCTCCAAACCAAATATTTTGAAGTCAAGTTGTGAAAGCATAGTATAGCGACGAGACAATGCATCAGCAATAACATTTTCTTTTCCCTTCTTGTGTTTAATGACATAAGGGAAAGTCTCAATGAATTCAACCCATTTAGCATGTCTACGATTCAGTTTAGCTTGACTTTTAATATGTTTCAAAGATTCATGATCAGAATGTATAACAAATTCTTTGGGCCATAAATAATATTGCCATGTTTCTAAAGTCCGAACAAGAGCATATAATTCTTTATCATAAGTGGAATAATTCAGACTAGGCCCACTCAATTTTTCAGAAAAGTATGCAACAGGTTTGCCATCTTGTAATAACACACCTCCTAATCCAATTCCACTAGCATCACATTGAAGCTCAAAAGTCTTATTAAAATCAGGAAGTTGGAGTAAAGGAGCATGTGTCAACTTATCTTTCAATACCGTGAAGGCTTCTTCCTATGCGGTACCCCAAAGAAAAGGCACATCTTTCTTTGTAAGCTCATTGAGGGGTGCAGCAATGGTGCTGAAATCTCTCACAAAACGCCTATAGAATCCAGCGAGGCCAAGAAAACTCCTCACTTGTGTGACCGTTTTGGGCTGCGGCCAACTCTCAATAGCTTCAATCTTGGCTTTATCAACTTCAATTCCCTGTGGAGTAACAACATAGCCAAGAAAAGATACTCGGTCGGTGCAAAAGGTGCACTTCCCAAGGTTACCAAACAAACGTGCATCACGTAGAGCAATAAAAACAGCACGTAAATGTTCCAAATGTTCTTCCAAAGATTTGCTATAAATCAATATGTCATCAAAGTAAACTACCACAAATCGTCCAATGAAAGCACGTAAAACTTCGTTCATTAATCTCATGAAAGTACTAGGTGCATTAGTTAACCCAAAAGGCATGACTAACCACTCATATAATCCAAACTTAGTTTTAAATGCTGTTTTCCATTCATCTCCCAATTTCATACAAATTTGATGGTAGCCACTACGCAAATCAACTTTGGAGAATATTGTAGAGCCACTCAATTCATCAAGCATATCATCTAGCCTAGGAATAGGATGACGATAACGAATAGTAATATTATTAATGCCTCTACAATCAACACACATATGTGATGTACCATCCTTTTTCGGCACTAGAATAATAGGAACAGCACAAGGACTAAGGGATTCGCGTATATAACCTTTGTCGAGAAGCTCTTGTACTTGACGCATAATCTCCTTCGTCTCCTCTGGATTGTTACGGTATGGTGCACGGTTTGGCAGTGAAGCACCGGGAATTAAGTCAATCTGATGCTCAATCCCTCGAATAGGCGGTAATCCCGGTGGCACGTCTTGTGGAGAAACGTCAGCGAACTCCTGCAAAATGTTAGTGACAGCAGGAGGCAAAGAGGAAGGCACGTCCTCGAATGAAAATAATGCCTCTTTGCACACAAAAGCATAGCAAACAGATTTGCTGAAATCTAGCTCATCAATATCAGATTTGGTGGCAAATAAACATGCACTTTTCAATTTAATTTCAGAAGCAACACTAGATGGTTTATTATTAGGCTTCATTTGTTGCTCAAATTCTTTTGCCACAATCTGATTTTCACTCTTATTCTTCTCCTGTTGTGCTTTATTAGCTCTATTAATATCATCTTTCAAAATGGAATCAGGAGTCATAGGAAGCAAAGTAATATTTTTATCCTTATGAACAAGAGTATAGTGATTGTTTCTACCATGGTGTACAGAATTTTTATCAAATTGCCATGGTCTACCAAGTAATAAGGAACATGCTTGCATAGGTACCACATCACAATCAACATAATCAGCATATGTAGAGATACTAAAATGCACACGAACAATACGTGTTACCTTAACCTTGCCGCTGTTGTTGAACCATTGGATGTAGTAAGGATGTGGATGTGGTCTTGTGGTGAGAGAAAGCTTCTCCACCATCTCCATGCTAGCCAAGTTGTTGCAGCTTCCTCCGTCTATTATGACGCGCACAGAACGTTCCTTCACAACTCCCTTGGTATGGAAGAAATTGTGCCTCTGATTTTGCTCAGCTTGTGTGACTTGCACACTCAAAACACGTTGAGCAACTAAACATTCATACCTGTCAGCGTCTTCAGGAGCCATGTATTGCGTCTCATGATCAGAATCATCTCCACCATGTTCTTCACGTGTAATAAGAGCCAATGTCTCCTCATCATAGTCACTAGCGGACTCATATCCACCATCCGCGGTAGCAATCATCACACGCGGAGATTTGCATTCCCTCGCATAATGACCTCCTCCCTTACAACGACGACAAATAATATCACTTGTGTGCCCTGTTGATGCCATGGATGATAGAGGCGAGGGTCCCGATCTTTCGATGAGATGATAACTATCGATTTGGTGGAGACGACTTTGACGATCCGACTACAAACGTGCACGACTTTGCGCCTTAGCAATTGCTAAACCAATCTCCTGAGGTTACTGACGATGCTGGAAGCACGGTCAGCCTGACCACGAAGGTCTATTCCTGCAAGCAATCAAAGAACGAGCAAGAATATGATAAAGCAATCTGAATATTACAAATCTATATGAAGTATTGATAATGGTGGGGATCCGGAAGCGGTCTTGGTCTGGTCGTTGGACACAAACGAAGTACACGAAGTTGCAATGGCTAACTTTTAACTAAACAAATCCCCAAGGAAAAGCTACTAGATGGATCTACTTATATAGGAGCAAGGGGTGGCGGCCAAGGAGGTGGGAGAACGTCCCAAGGCAGCCTAAAACTAAATCTAGGTCGTACAAGGCCAATGGGCCCAAGTGGAGGTGATGTAACACCTTTGGACTTGTAGTTTGACTCGGATTCTGCTGCAGCATCAGATTGTTTCGTCCACAACTCAACGCTCCGGACTAATTTGAAGGTGATTCCAATTGGGTTGGAAAGTGCACGAAATCTAGTTTCCAACAAAAAAAGAATCACCCAATTCGGAGTCCGTATGAAAAACTTGTGTGCGTTTTGAGTCAGGTATGTCTGTGCAGTCCGAATCTGAATCCAGAACGTGAGAGACTTGGACTCTATCTTCTCTTGGGCCAAAAGTGACGTGAGAGAACTTTTTGGACAGCAAATAAACATCTCTTTCTTCCTTATCTTCATATGTGGATTGTACAAATGTCCCATACACCTGCAATTAGACAAAACACAAAAGTGTGTGAAGTATTTTTGTTCTGGATAACATAAATAGATTATTGAATAGTTTGCACTAGAAATCACCTGACAAATATGCATATATGCAATATTTTTGGTCATATCCAAGGTAGTCATGTCCTCATCATCCTCCCCTTCTTGAAAATAAAGCCGTCTTCGGAGTTGCTTAATCTGAAATGTGGCTAACAAAAGAGACAAGGTGTACATGTTGTATATGTATATGTCATCCATTTTTACTTCCCTTGATTTTTGCATATATGACACATGAATATATGAGTAACTTGCATAGTTCATAAAATCTAAAGCCAAAAAATTAGCACAAGAAGTAGAAGGCATGAAAATATTGCAACTCAGTTTGCACATATAAGTGAAGCTCTTATTCATTTCAAAAGATTGACAATGTTCATCATTAAACCATCCCAACATTGGTGAATAAACTTTACTTGCATCAAATTTACATGCTACAACATGCTTAAATAAGCAAACATGCAATAAGTCATTCAACACAGAATCATCACCAAGATTAGAGGTCATATCAAAATGATTAAACATTGGTTCTTTTGCATCAATAGTTAATTCAATGGGTGCCCTCAAAATTGTTGGTATTTCAGTTGTTTGATCACATGGCAAAGTCAAATTATCAACGTAGTTGATAGAGGCGAGGGTGTCCCGATCTTTCGATGAGATGATAACTATCGATTTGGTGGAGACGACTTTGACGATCCGACTACAAACGTGCACGACGTTGCGCCTTAGCAATCGCTAAACCAATCTCCTGAGGTTACTGATGATGCCGGAAGCACGGTCAGCCTGACCACGAAGGTCTATTCCTGCAAGCAATCGAAGAACGAGCAAGAATATGATAAAGCAATCTGAATATTGCAAATATATATGAGGTATTGATAATGGTGGGGATCCGTAAGCGGTCTTGGTCTGGTCGTTGGACACAAACGAAGTACACGAAGTTGCAATGGCTAACTTTTAACTAAACAAATCCCCAAAGTCTAAACGATGCCCTAAGGGCTGTATATATGGAGGAAGAGGGGGGAATTTCGTGGCCCTTGGTGGAGGGGTCCGAAATCAACCCTATCTCTTGTTTCTCCACACATACGGACTCTAAAAATAACCTATACTTATGTATTTCGAAATTACATGGGCCTGGCCCAATAATAAGGTGACGCAGCACCTAAAATAGCCTCGGGACGAAATTTATGAAGTGGCATCTTGTATATTTCGTCCAAGGTTTCCTGCACCCATTATGGTGGCTTCAAAGTCCTGAAATCATCACTTGTAACTCCGTTCTTGTTCCCCTTGCGCATGCCATCATCTCCATGCTTGTTCTTGCTCCAATGTTCATCCTTCTCCAAGCTAGGCCCTTCATTTGTAAGCAAAACAAATGTATCCAATTTAGGCAGCATCACATTCTCATGAACATTAGAATCATTACCAAGAAACGAAAGTACCTGGTAATTTAGTTGGCGTGCGCGAGCTCTAGTAATTGGTCCAGTATGTATAGCAGCAGGGCCTGTGGGTGTAACAATGGTATTGATGTCCTCATCATCCTCCCCTTCTTGAAATGAAGTCGTCCTCGACGGAAACTCATCTTCCTCACCCAAATAAGGCTTCAAATCTGCAATGTTAAAAGTGGGACTAACCCCAAAATCTGCAGGCAGCTCAAGTTTATATGCATTATCATTTATTTTCTCTAACACCTTAAAGGGACCATCAGCCCGTGGCATGAGCTTTGATTTGCGCAAATCAGGAAATCTATCCTTACGCAAATGTAACCAAACAAGATCTCCAGGTGCAAACACAACATGTTTTCTACCCTTATCTCCAGCAAGTTTATATTTGGCATTCATACGCTCAATGTTTTCCTTAGTTAACTCATGCATTTTTAAAATCAATTCAGCACGTTGTTTAGCATCAAAATTAACCTTCTCCGAAGATGGAAGAGGCAACAAATCAATAGGTGCACGAGGTAGGAAACCATACACACCTTCAAAAGGGCACATCTTAGTAGTAGAATGCAATGAACGATTATAAGCAAATTCAATATGAGGCAAGCATTCCTCCCACATTTTCTTATTATTCTTCAAAACAGCCCTAAGCATAGTAGACAATGTTCTATTGACTACTTCAGTTTGGCCATCAGTTTGGGGGTGACAAGTAGTACTAAAAAGCAGTTTAGTCCCCAACTTAGCCCATAAACATCTCCAAAAGTGGCTAAGAAATTTAGTATCACGATCTGAAACAATAGTATTTGGCACACCATGCAAGCGAATAATTTCACGAAAGAACAAATCAGCAACATTAACAGCATCATCACTTTTATGACATGGTATAAAGTGTGCCATTTTCGAGAATCTATCCACGACAACAAATATGCTATCCCTCCCCTTCTTTGTTCGAGGTAAACCTAAAACAAAGTCCATAGATATATCCTCCCAAGGAACAGTAGGTACAGGCAAAGGCATATATAAACCATGAGGATTGAGTCGTGACTTAGCTTTTTGACATGTAGTGCAGCGAGCAATAAAACGCTCAACATCCCGTCTCATCTTTGGCCAAAAGAAATGTGTAGCAAGTACGTCCTCTGTCTTCTTCACGCCAAAGTGTCCCATTAATCCTCCTCCATGCGCCTCCTGCAACAACAAAAGACGAACGGAGCTAGCTGGAATGCATAGCTTGTTAGCACGAAACACAAATCCATCGTTAACAACAAACTTGTTCCACATTCTTCCTTCTTTACAATTCTGCATTACATCTTTAAAATCAGCATCATGCACATATTGATCTTTGATGGTCTCCAAACCAAATATTTTGAAGTCAAGTTGTGAAAGCATAGTATAGCGACGAGACAATGCATCAGCAATAACATTTTCTTTTCCCTTCTTGTGTTTAATGACATAAGGGAAAGTCTCAATGAATTCAACCCATTTAGCATGTCTACGATTCAGTTTAGCTTGACTTTTAATATGTTTCAAAGATTCATGATCAGAATGTATAACAAATTCTTTGGGCCATAAATAATATTGCCATGTTTCTAAAGTCCGAACAAGAGCATATAATTCTTTATCATAAGTGGAATAATTCAGACTAGGCCCACTCAATTTTTCAGAAAAGTATGCAACAGGTTTGCCATCTTGTAATAACACACCTCCTAATCCAATTCCACTAGCATCACATTGAAGCTCAAAAGTCTTATTAAAATCAGGAAGTTGGAGTAAAGGAGCATGTGTCAACTTATCTTTCAATACCGTGAAGGCTTCTTCCTATGCGGTACCCCAAAGAAAAGGCACATCTTTCTTTGTAAGCTCATTGAGGGGTGCAGCAATGGTGCTGAAATCTCTCACAAAACGCCTATAGAATCCAGCGAGGCCAAGAAAACTCCTCACTTGTGTGACCGTTTTGGGCTGCGGCCAACTCTCAATAGCTTCAATCTTGGCTTTATCAACTTCAATTCCCTGTGGAGTAACAACATAGCCAAGAAAAGATACTCGGTCGGTGCAAAAGGTGCACTTCCCAAGGTTACCAAACAAACGTGCATCACGTAGAGCAATAAAAACAGCACGTAAATGTTCCAAATGTTCTTCCAAAGATTTGCTATAAATCAATATGTCATCAAAGTAAACTACCACAAATCGTCCAATGAAAGCACGTAAAACTTCGTTCATTAATCTCATGAAAGTACTAGGTGCATTAGTTAACCCAAAAGGCATGACTAACCACTCATATAATCCAAACTTAGTTTTAAATGCTGTTTTCCATTCATCTCCCAATTTCATACAAATTTGATGGTAGCCACTACGCAAATCAACTTTGGAGAATATTGTAGAGCCACTCAATTCATCAAGCATATCATCTAGCCTAGGAATAGGATGACGATAACGAATAGTAATATTATTAATGCCTCTACAATCAACACACATATGTGATGTACCATCCTTTTTCGGCACTAGAATAATAGGAACAGCACAAGGACTAAGGGATTCGCGTATATAACCTTTGTCGAGAAGCTCTTGTACTTGACGCATAATCTCCTTCGTCTCCTCTGGATTGTTACGGTATGGTGCACGGTTTGGCAGTGAAGCACCGGGAATTAAGTCAATCTGATGCTCAATCCCTCGAATAGGCGGTAATCCCGGTGGCACGTCTTGTGGAGAAACGTCAGCGAACTCCTGCAAAATGTTAGTGACAGCAGGAGGCAAAGAGGAAGGCACGTCCTCGAATGAAAATAATGCCTCTTTGCACACAAAAGCATAGCAAACAGATTTGCTGAAATCTAGCTCATCAATATCAGATTTGGTGGCAAATAAACATGCACTTTTCAATTTAATTTCAGAAGCAACACTAGATGGTTTATTATTAGGCTTCATTTGTTGCTCAAATTCTTTTGCCACAATCTGATTTTCACTCTTATTCTTCTCCTGTTGTGCTTTATTAGCTCTATTAATATCATCTTTCAAAATGGAATCAGGAGTCATAGGAAGCAAAGTAATATTTTTATCCTTATGAACAAGAGTATAGTGATTGTTTCTACCATGGTGTACAGAATTTTTATCAAATTGCCATGGTCTACCAAGTAATAAGGAACATGCTTGCATAGGTACCACATCACAATCAACATAATCAGCATATGTAGAGATACTAAAATGCACACGAACAGTACGTGTTACCTTAACCTTGCCGCTGTTGTTGAACCATTGGATGTAGTAAGGATGTGGATGTGGTCTTGTGGTGAGAGAAAGTGATAGAGGCGAGGGTCCCGATCTTTCGATGAGATGATGGATATCGCTTTGGTGGAAGTCGACTTTGACGATCCGACTACGAACGTGCGAGGACGTCGCGCCTTAGCAATCGCTAAACCAACTCCGAGAGGTTATTGACCACGCCGGAGCACGATCAACCTGACCACGAGGGTCTGTTTCCTGCGAGCAAACGAAGAACAAGCAAGAAACTAAGATTGCAATCTGGATATTGCGAATATAAGATGAAAGCTTTATTGATCAAGGTGGGGTTCTGTGACGCCTTTGTCTGGTCGTTGAACACAAACGAAGTACGCGAAGTTGCAGCTATGGCGAACTTTTAATCTAAACAAAACCCAAAGTCTAAACAATGCCCTAAGGGCTGTATATATGGAGGAAGAGGGGGGAATTTCGTGGCCCTTGGTGGAGGGGTCCGAAATCAACCCTATCTCTTGTTTCCCCACACATACGGACTCTAAAAATAGCCTATACTTATGTATTTCGAAATTACATGGGCCTGGCCCAATAATAAGGTGACGCAGCACCTAAATTAGCCTCGGGACGAAATTTATGAAGTGGCATCTTGTATATTTCGTCCAAGGCTTCATGCACCCATTATGGTGGCTTCAAAGTCCTGAAATCATCACTTGTAACTCCGTTCTTGTTCCCCTTGCGCATGCCATCATCTCCATGCTTGTTCTTGCTCCAATGTTCATCCTTCTCCAAGCTAGGCCCTTCATTTGTAAGCAAAACAAATGTATCCAATTTAGGCAGCATCATATTCTCATGAACATTAGAATCATTACCAAGAAACGAAAGTACCTGGTAATTTAGTTGGCATGCGCGAGCTCTAGTAATTGGTCCAGTATGTATAGCAGCAGGGGCTGTGGGTGTAACAATGGTATTGATGTCCTCATCATCCTCCCCTTCTTGAAATGAAGTCGTCCTCGACGGAAGCTCATCTTCCTCACCCAAATAAGGCTTCAAATCTGCAATGTTAAAAGTGGGACTAACCCCAAAATCTGCAGGCAGCTCAAGTTTATATGCATTATCATTTATTTTCTCTAACACCTTAAAGGGACCATCAGCCCATGGCATGAGCTTTGATTTGCGCAAATCAGGAAATCTATCCTTACGCAAATGTAACCAAACAAGATCTCCAGGTGCAAACACAACATGTTTTCTACCCTTATCTCCAGCAAGTTTATATTTGGCATTCATACGCTCAATGTTTTCCTTAGTTAACTCATGCATTTTTAAAATCAATTCAGCATGTTGTTTAGCATCAAAATTAACCTTCTCCGAAGATGGAAGAGGCAACAAATCAATAGGTGCACGAGGTAGGAAACCATACACAACTTCAAAAGGGCACATCTTAGTAGTAGAATGCAATGAACGATTATAAGCAAATTCAATATGAGGCAAGCATTCCTCCCACATTTTCTTATTACTCTTCAAAACAGCCCTAAGCATAGTAGACAATGTTCTATTGACTACTTCAGTTTGGCCATCAGTTTAGGGGTGACAAGTAGTACTAAAAAGCAGTTTAGTCCCCAACTTAGCCCATAAACATCTCCAAAAGTGGCTAAGAAATTTAGTATCACGATCTGAAACAATAGTATTTGGCACACCATGCAAGCGAATAATTTCACGAAAGAACAAATTAGCAACATTAACAGCATCATCACTTTTATGACATGGTATAAAGTGTGCCATTTTCGAGAATCTATCCACGACAACAAATATGCTATCCCTCCCCTTCTTTGTTCGAGGTAAACCTAATACAAAGTCCATAGATATATCCTCCCAAGGAACACTAGGTACAGGCAAAGGCATATATAAACCATAAGGATTGAGTCGTGACTTAGCTTTTTGACATGTAGTGCAGCAAGCAATAAAACGCTCAAAATCCCGTCTCATCTTTGGCCAAAAGAAATGTGTAGCAAGTACGTCCTCCGTCTTCTTCACGCCAAAGTGTCCCATTAATCCTCCTCCATGCGCCTCCTGCAACAACAAAAGACGAACGGAGCTAGCTGGAATGCATAGCTTGTTAGCACGAAACACAAATCCATCGTTAACAACAAACTTGTTCCACATTCTTCCTTCTTTACAATTCTGCATTACATCTTTAAAATCAGCATCATGCACATATTGATCTTTGATGGTCTCCAAACCAAATATTTTGAAGTCAAGTTGTGAAAGCATAGTATAGCGACGAGACAATGCATCAGCAATAACATTTTCTTTTCCCTTCTTGTGTTTAATGACATAAGGGAAAGTCTCATTGAATTCAACCCATTTAGCATGTCTACGATTCAGTTTAGCTTGACTTTTAATATGTTTCAAAGATTCATGATCAGAATGTATAACAAATTCTTTGGGCCATAAATAATGTTGCCATGTTTCTAAAGTCCGAACAAGAGCATATAATTCTTTATCATAAGTAGAATAATTCAGACTAGGCCCACTCAATTTTTCAGAAAAGTATGCAACAGGTTTGCCATCTTGTAATAACACACCTCCTAATCCAATTCCACTAGCATCAGATTCAAGCTCAAAAGTCTTATTAAAATCAGGAAGTTGGAGTAAAGGAGCATGTGTCAACTTATCTTTCAATACCGTGAAGGCTTCTTCCTGTGCAGTACCCCAAAGAAAAGGCACATCTTTCTTTGTAAGCTCATTGAGAGGTGCAGCAATGGTGCTGAAATCTCTCACAAAACGCCTATAGAATCCAGCGAGGCCAAGAAAACTCCTCACTTGTGTGACCGTTTTGGGCTGCGGCCAACTCTCAATAGCTTCAATCTTGGCTTTATCAACTTCAATTCCCTGTGGAGTAACAACATAGCCAAGAAAAGATACTCGGTCGGTGCAAAAGGTGCACTTCCCAAGGTTACCAAACAAACGTGCATCACGTAGAACAATAAAAACAGCACGTAAATGTTCCAAATGTTCTTCCAAAGATCTGCTATAAATCAATATGTCATCAAAGTAAACTACCACAAATCGTCCAATGAAAGCACGTAAAACTTCGTTCATTAATCTCATGAAAGTACTAGGTGCATTAGTTAACCCAAAAGGCATGACTAACCACTCATATAATCCAAACTTAGTTTTAAATGCTGTTTTCCATTCATCTCCCAATTTCATACGAATTTGATGGTAGCCACTACGCAAATCAACTTTGGAGAATATTGTAGAGCCACTCAATTCATCAAGCATATCATCTAGCCTAGGAATAGGATGACGATAACGAATTGTAATATTATTAATGCCTCTACAATCAACACACATACGTGATGTACCATCCTTTTTCGGCACTAGAATAATAGGAACAGCACAAGGACTAAGGGATTCGCGTATATAACCTTTGTCGAGAAGCTCTTGTACTTGACGCATAATCTCCTTCGTCTCCTCTGGATTGTTACAGTATGGTGCACGGTTTGGCAGTGAAGCACCGGGAATTAAGTCAATCTGATGCTCAATCCCTCGAATAGGCGGTAATCCCGGTGGCACGTCTTGTGGAAAAACGTCAGCGAACTCCTGCAAAATGTTAGTGACAGCAGGAGGCAAAGAGGAAGGCACGTCCTCGAATGAAAATAATGCCTCTTTGCACACAAAAGCATCGCAAACAGATTTGCTGAAATCTAGCTCATCAATATCAGATTTGGTGGCAAATAAACATGCACTTTTCAATTTAATTTCAGAAGCAACACTAGATGGTTTATTATTAGGCTTTATTTGTTGCTCAAATTCTTTTGCCACAATCTGATTTTCAATCTTATTCTTCTCCTGTTGTGCTTTATTAGCTCTATTAATATCATCTTTCAAAATGGAATCAGGAGTCATAGGAAGCAAAGTAATATTTTTATCCTTATGAACAAGAGTATAGTGATTGTTTCTACCATGGTGTACAGAATTTTTATCAAATTGCCATGGTCTACCAAGTAATAAGGAACATGCTTGCATAGGTACCACATCACAATCAACATAATCAGCATATGTAGAGATACTAAAATGCACACGAACAGTACGTGTTACCTTAACCTTGTCGCTGTTGTTGAACCATTGGATGTAGTAAGGATGTGGATGTGGTCTTGTGGTGAGAGAAAGCTTCTCCACCATCTCCATGCTAGCCAAGTTGTTGCAGCTCCCTCCGTCTATGATGACGCGCACAGAACATTCCTTCACAACTCCCTTGGTATGGAACAAATTGTGCCTCTGATTTTGCTCAGCTTGTGTGACCTGCACACTCAAAACACGTTGAGCAACTAAACATTCATACCTGTCAGCGTCTTCAGGAGCCATGTATTGCGTCTCATGATCAGAATCATCTCCACCATGTTCTTCACGTGTAATAAGAGCCAAAGTCTCCTCATCATAGTCACTAGCAGACTCATATCCACCATCCGCGGTAGCAAGCATCACACACGGAGATTTGCATTCTCTCGCATAATGACCTCCTCCCTTACAACGACGACAAATAATATCACTTGTGTGCCCTGTTGATGCCATGGAAGAAGAAGAACGCTGTGCAGGCCCCGCAGGTGCGCTCTTGGCAGATAATGGTGGTTGTGCCTGTTTTCTTGTATCACGGCTAGAGGTGGCACCGGATGGAGGTGCTGGTGCAGTTGAAGTAGAAGATGCACGTGGTGTCCATGATGAAGGTCGGCCTGCAGAAAAGTTAGTTCGCCCCAATGCTTGTCGATCCTGCACTTCACGTTCAGCTTTACAAGCAAGATGGAATAAACGAGTGATATTAGTATACTCCTTATAGTCTAGAATGGTCTGAATCTCTCTATTTAATCCACCCAGAAAACGTGCAAGCATAGCTTCATTCTCCTCAACAATACCACATCTAATCATGCCAGTTTGTAATTCCTGATAATATTCTTCTACAGAATTTTTTCCTTGTCTTAAACGCTGCAATTTTTGAAGCAATTCACGTTGATAATATGGTGGTACCCAACGCGTACGCATAGCAGTTTTCAAAGCAGCCCAAGTAGTTGGAATAGGATACAATCTACAATGTTCAGACCACCATACACATGCAAAACTAGTGAAAGCACAAACAGCAGCAGCAACTCGTCTCTCCTCAGGATATTGTAAACATGTAAATCGTTGTTCAGTTTCTAACTCCCAAGTAAGATATATATCAGGAACATATCTACCCTCAAATGGTGGAATATTCAATTTCAGTTTAGGAATATGGACATCATCTCGTACCTGAGGTGGTGGTGCAGGCCTACCATTACGAATATATACCTGAGGTCGACCTGCTGGTGGTGGTACAGGTGGCTGCACGTAGTGTTGATTTTGATCAACCTCATCCTCATAGTCTCCCACATAATCATCCTCCTCCGCATCAGCAGCAGGAGCCACAGAAGTATCAACAGTAGCACCAACAGTTTGGCCAAACGCAAGAGGAACACGGCTTGCTCGGCGGAGGTCTGCTTCGCGACGTGGAGGTAGTCGTTGTTGTTGTTGTTGTTGTTGGAGAGGTGCGTTAGCTGCAGCGGGTGGTGGTGGTGGAAGACGCGCGAGCAATTCATTAAACTTGTTATCGAGCTTTGTTTCGAACGTCTTCTCAAAGCCAGTGATCTTCTCCATGGCCTCTTCAAAATTGTTCAGCACATCTTGCACCTGTTCAGTCATCATTTGCTGAAACTTATCATGAAGCTCCTTGTTCGATAAATTCTCCCAGTCAATCTCGTCGGCTTGTGATCCTGGCATGGTTAGCAGCAATAGAAACACACAAGAATATGATCCTACAGACTACGAACAAGTGGTGGTGGTGGGTGTCACAAATCCGTCAAGCAAATCTCAAATTCTTACCAGTTCTTACCCAGCAGCAGGCGGTGATCGGCAACCGTTGTAGTCAAAAACTCTCAAAGCTTGGATAGAGCGATTACCAGGGAGAGTCAAACGCACGACGTAGATGTATGTGGAGCTGGGAAGGCTTATAATATGGTAGCAAAAAGGGTCAGCAATAATCAATTCAGAGATGCAAAGTTGAATAAACGCTCAACGACGGTACTGTGCTGGTCCTAGGCTAGACTGTGCTAGAGACGCGAGCCTAGAACACTAAGTTGTCACGCCGCCGCTTGATAGAGGCGAGGGTCCCGATCTTTCGATGAGATGATAACTATCGATTTGGTGGAGACGACTTTGACGATCCGACTACAAACGTGCACGACGTTGCGCCTTAGCAATCGCTAAACCAATCTCCTGAGGTTACTCACGATGCTGGAAGCACGGTCAGCCTGACCACGAAGGTCTATTCCTGCAAGCAATCGAAGAACGAGCAAGAATATGATAAAGCAATCTGAATATTGCAAATATATATGAAGTATTGATAATGGTGGGGATCCGGAAGCGGTCTTGGTCTGGTCGTTGGACACAAACGAAGTACACGAAGTTGCAATGGCTAACTTTTAACTAAACAAATCCCAAGGAAAAGCTACTAGATGGATCTACTTATATAGGAGCAAGGGGTGGCGGCCAAGGAGGTGGGAGGACGTCCCAAGGCAGCCTAAAACTAAATCTAGGTCGTACAAGGCCAATGGGCCCAAGTGGAGGTGATGTAACACCTTTGGACTTGTAGTTTGACTCGGATTCTGCTACAGCATCAGATTGTTTCGTCCACAACTCAATGCTCCGGACGAATTTGAAGGTGATTCCAATTGGGTTGGAAAGTGCACGAAATCTAGTTTCCAACAAAAAAAGAATCACCCAATTCGGAGTCCGTATGAAAAACTTGTGTGCGTTTTGAGTCAGGTATGTCTGTGCAGTCCGAATCTGAATCCAGAACGTGAGAGACTTGGACTCTATCTTCTCTTGGGCCAAAAGTGACGTGAGAGAACTTTTTGGACAGCAAATAAACATCTCTTTCTTCCTTATCTTCATATGTGGATTGTACAAATGTCCCATACACCTGCAATTAGACAAAACACAAAAGTGTGTGAAGTATTTTTGTTCTGGATAACATAAATAGATTATTGAATAGTTTGCACTAGAAATCACCTGACAAATATGCATATATGCAATATTTTTGGTCATATCCAAGGTAGTCATGTCCTCATCAGTACGGTATGGTGCACGGTTTGGCAGTGAAGCACCGGGAATTAAGTCAATCTGATGCTCAATCCCTCGAATAGGCGGTAATCCCGGTGGCACGTCTTGTGGAAAGACGTCAGCGAACTCCTGCAAAATGTTAGTGACAGCAGGAGGCAAAGAGGAAGGCACGTCCTCGAATGAAAATAATGCCTCTTTGCACACAAAAGCATAGCAAACAAATTTGCTGAAATCTAGCTCATCAATATCAGATTTGGTGGCAAATAAACATGCACTTTTCAATTTAATTTCAGAAGCAACACTAGATGGTTTATTATTAGGCTTCATTTGTTGCTCAAATTCTTTTGCCACAATCTGATTTTCACTCTTATTCTTCTCCTGTTTTGCTTTATTAGCTCTATTAATATCATCTTTCAAAATGGAATCAGGAGTCGTAGGAAGCAAAGTAATATTTTTATCCTTATGAACAAGAGTATAGTGATTGTTTCTACCATGGTGTACAGAATTTTTATCAAATTGCCATGGTCTACCAAGTAATAAGGAACATGCTTGCATAGGTACCACATCACAATCAACATAATCAGCATATGTAGAGATACTAAAATGCACACGAACAGTACGTGTTACCTTAACCTTGCCGCTGTTGTTGAACCATTGGATGTAGTAAGGATGTGGATGTGGTCTTGTGGTGAGAGAAAGCTTCTCCACCATCTCCATGCTAGCCAGGTTGTTGCAGCTCCCTCCGTCTATTATGACGCGCACAGAACGTTCCTTCACAACTCCCTTGGTATGGAACAAATTGTGCCTCTGATTTTGCTCAGCTTGTGTGACCTGCACACTCAAAACACGTTGAGCAACTAAACATTCATACCTGTCAGCGTCTTCAGGAGCCATGTATTGCGTCTCATGATCAGAATCATCTCCACCATGTTCTTCACGTGTAATAAGAGCCAATGTATCCTCATCATAGTCACTAGCGGACTCATATCCACCATCCGCGGTAGCAATCATCACACGCGGAGATTTGCATTCCCTCGCATAATGACCTCCTCCCTTACAACGACGACAAATAATATCACTTGTGTGCCCTGTTGATGCCATGGAAGAAGAAGAACGCTGTGCAGGCCCCGCAGGTGCGCTCTTGGCAGATAATGGTGGTTGTGCCTGTTTTCTTGTATCACGGCTGGAGGTGGCACCGGATGGAGGGGCTGGTGCAGTTGAAGTAGAAGATGCACGTGGTGTCCATGATGAAGGTCGGCCTGCAGAAAAGTTAGTTCGCCCCAATGCTTGTCGATCCTGCACTTCACGTTCAGCTTTACAAGCAAGATGGAATAAACGAGTGATATTAGTATACTCCTTATAGTCTAGAATGGTCTGAATCTCTCTATTTAATCCACCCAGAAAACGTGCAAGCATAGCTTCATTCTCCTCAACAATACCACATCTAATCATGCCAGTTTGTAATTCCTGATAATATTCTTCTACAGAATTTTTCCCTTGTTTTAAACGCTGCAATTTTTGAAGCAATTCACGTTGATAATATGGTGGAACCCAACGCGTACGCATAGCAGTTTTCAAAGCAGCCCAAGTAGTTGGAATAGGATATAATCTACAATGTTCAGACCACCATACACATGCAAAACTAGTGAAAGCACAAACGGCAGCAGCAACTCGTCTCTCCTCAGGATATTGTAAACATGTAAATCATTGTTCAGTTTCTAACTCCCAAGTAAGATATATATCAGGAACATATCTACCCTCAAATGGTGGAATATTCAATTTCAGTTTAGGAATATGGACATCATCTCGTACCTGAGGTGGTGGTGCAGGCCTACCATTACGAATATATACCTGAGGTCGACCTGCTGGTGGTGGTACAGGTGGCTGCATGTAGTGTTGATTTTGATCAACCTCATCCTCATAATCTCCCACATAATCATCCTCCTCCGCATCAGCAGCAGGAGCCACAGGAGTATCAACAGCAGCACCAACAGTTTGGCCAAACGCAAGAGGAACACGGCTTGCTCGGCGGAGGTCTGCTTCGCGACGTGGAGGTAGTCGTTGTTGTTGTTGTTGGAGAGGTGCGTTAGGTGCAGCGGGTGGTGGTGGTGGAAGACGCGCGAGCAATTCATTAAACTTGTTATCGAGCTTTGTTTCGAACGTCTTCTCAAGGCCAGTGATCTTCTCCATGGCCTCTTCAAAATTGTTCAGCACATCTTGCACCTGTTCAGTCATCATTTGCTGAAACTTATCATGAAGCTCCTTGTTCGATAAATTCTCCCAGTCAATCTCGTCGGCTTGTGATCCTGGCATGGTTAGCAGCAATAGAAACACACAAGAATATGATCCTACAGACTACGAACAAGTGGTGGTGGTGGGTGTCACAAATCAGTCAAGCAAAACTCAAATTCTTACCAGTTCTTACCCAGCAGCAGGCGGTGATCAGCAACCGTTGTAGTCAAAAACTCTCAAAGCTTGGATAGAGCGATTACCAGGGAGAGTCAAACACACGACGTAGATGTATGTGGAGCTGGGAAGGCTTATAGTATGGTAGCAAAAAGGGTCAGCAATAATCAATTCAGAGATGCAAAGTTGAATAAACGTTCAACGACGGTACTGTGCGGGTCCTAGGCTAGACTGTGCTAGAGACGCGAGCCTAGAACACCAACAAAATCACGGCGCAGCACGTAAACAAGGGAAAAGCACACTCTGAATTTTTTTTTTCGCTCTTCTTTTTTTTTGCGCTGTTTTTTTTTTTGCGAAAAATCACTATAATGGCGAGTGTCTCAAAACTCTTCTTAGCTCAAACTGACAGGATGGGCACGAAATTTTTTCGACCAATTTTTTTTTTGACTGCCCGGACCCAAAAACTGGAAACGGGTCAAAAAAAACTTCCTATAATGGCACCTGTCTCAAAACACTCAGAAACACCTAAAAATAGGATAGCCAGAATTTTTTTTCGAAAAATGCGTTTTCAATTTTTTTTTTCGAAACCTACTCCGGCAAGGAAACACGAATCAGAAACTAGATGGATCTCGAAAACAACCCTAATAATCAAGGAACTCGGATTGGTGGTGGATATATGGTGGTGGTATATGGCAGCGGTGGTGGTAGTATATGGATCTGGATCGGTGGTGGTATATGGACACGGATTGGTGGTGGTATATGGATACGGATTCGGAGCGGTGGTGGTAGATGGCAGGGGCGATGATGATGGTGCGGCGGCGGCGTGACAACTTATGACCAGAACTCGAAACTCTAAAAGACTAGACTCTAAGACCAGCAACTAGACACGACGATGCAACCGCAAATTCAACAAAGCAAAACCCTAAAAAGATTATGCAAAGGCTCAGATTGGATCGGATATGATGAACTAACCCTAATTTTTTTGTGGCTTTTTCGTGGACTGTAGGTATGAAGAACAGACTCGATCTAAACTACGAAAAACTGTAAAATCTCACCGAGCAACCTGGAAATCTGATACCACTTGATAGAGGCGAGGGTGTCCCGATCTTTCGATGAGATGATAACTATCGATTTGGTGGAGACGACTTTGAGGATCCGACTACAAACGTGCACGACGTTGCGCCTTAGCAATCGCTAAACCAATCTCCTGAGGTTACTGATGATGCCGGAAGCACGGTCAGCCTGACCACGAAGGTCTATTCCTGCAAGCAATCGAAGAACGAGCAAGAATATGATAAAGCAATCTGAATATTGCAAATATATATGAGGTATTGATAATGGTGGGGATTCGTAAGCGGTCTTGGTCTGGTCGTTGGACACAAACGAAGTACACGAAGTTGCAATGGCTAACTTTTAACTAAACAAATCCCCAAAGTCTAAACGATGCCCTAAGGGCTGTATATATGGAGGAAGAGGGGGGAATTTCGTGGCCCTTGGTGGAGGGGTCCGAAATCAACCCTATCTCTTGTTTCCCCACACATACGGACTCTAAAAATAACCTATACTTATGTATTTCGAAATTACATGGGCCTGGCCCAATAATAAGGTGACGCAGCACCTAAAATAGCCTCGGGACGAAATTTATGAAGTGGCATCTTGTATATTTCGTCCAAGGTTTCCTGCACCCATTATGGTGGCTTCAAAGTCCTGAAATCATCACTTGTAACTCCGTTCTTGTTCCCCTTGCGCATGCCATCATCTCCATGCTTGTTCTTGCTCCAATGTTCATCCTTCTCCAAGCTAGGCCCTTCATTTGTAAGCAAAACAAATGTATCCAATTTAGGCAGCATCATATTCTCATGAACATTAGAATCATTACCAAGAAACGAAAGTACCTGGTAATTTAGTTGGCGTGCGCGAGCTCTAGTAATTGGTCCAGTATGTATAGCAGCAGGGCCTGTGGGTGTAACAATGGTATTGATGTCCTCATCAGTAGTCCTCTAAAATAGGTGGTGTGATCAAAGTAGTGGGTAGCTCATCAGATGGTGCATTCAAATTGACAAGGCATTCATCATTCTCATGTTGAGATGGAAGATCAGTTCCTTTGTCATTACCTCTTATGATCAACTCAGATGATGTAGCCACTCTCGGGGGCGATGTGTCACATGGTGGAGGTGATGTAGTCCTGACAACAACGGATGTGGTTGTCATAGTATGCCTAGTAGTTGAAGGAACAATCATATCAACTCTTGGAATGTGCATCGTGCGCTTGTTCTCCTCGTGGCCAACACGTCGTTTTATTTCCTGTTCAGCTTTGCAAGCAAGATGAAACAAATGGTCCATAGGATAACACTCTTCATGAATTAGTATCTCTTGAATATCACGGTTTAATCCTCCCCAAAATCTATCCATAAAATCATCTTCACTTTCTTCTAAAGACGAATGCAACAAGGTAGTTTGTAAATCATCATAATATTTTGTTACAGTTTCACTACCTTGTTTTAAGTGTTGCAACTTCTTAATCATGTCACGAGTATAATAAGCAGGGACGAAAGTATGTCGCATGGCAAGTTTCAAATCATCCCAAGTAGTAGGTATATAATCAGGGTGTAACCGACAATATTCACTCCACCAAACCAAAGCATAACCAGTGAAAGAACCAACCGCAACCTTAACCTTTTTATGTTCATTGAAATTATGGGAAGCAAATATATTTTTTATGTCGAACTCCCATTCAATATATAAAGCAGGTTTAAAACGGCCATTAAATGGTGGTATAGATACATTAACCTGATCATGTGCATTTGGATGTTTGTGCACCTCTCGTGACGGTTGTGGTATTTGCAAAGGTGGTGGCACGTCTCCCGCGATCGACAAAGCCCATGAATTGACTCTGGATCCTCTCATGATTAGTAGAACAAGAAACAAAACCCAAAAATAATGTTCCTATAACTACTAGGATGTGGTGGTAAAACGCTCACAGTAAAGCAAATATCAATGTCTTACAAGTTCTTACCATGCAGCAGGCGGTGATCGGCAACCAGCGGTGTCAAGTAACTCCGAATATTGAGTAAAGCGATTGCCAGGGGAGCGTACGTATACACGGTGTAGAAATATGTGGAGCTGGGTTGGCTATATATGGTAGCAAAAGATTAGCAATAATCAATTCAAAGATGCAATGTTGAATAAACGCTCAACGACGGTACTGTGCTGGTCCTAGGCTAGACCGTACTAGAGACGCGAGCCTAAAACACTAATGAGGTCACGGCGTAGCACAACTAGCATCAATGAAGGATACTAAGTAGCTCTTGACAGCAAGATATAAGTGAATATCACAACGGCAGTGAAGATAATGATGAAAAACAACTGCCAAGCACGATATACAACAACTCTCTCTCCAACTTTTCTCTTGAAAAGTTTAAGACAATTTTCTGATAAATTCTTTCAAAGAATGCTATTAACTCAAGCTTTCCAATGCAAAAAGAATCACTCAATTCCGAGTTGATATGAGGAGTCAAAGAATTCTAAAACTGGCCTGAAAAATTGGAACAAGCTGTGTTCATGAACTTCGGAGGGCAAAAAGACCTATTTAGAAGCCGATTTTGAGGTGTCAAATATTGAACTAGCTTCTGCAACTATTTAGATGCGGCTCGTCGCTAGCTTCAATCTGAGTACTCACGGAGCCAAAATGGACTTCGTATGAGGAAGATATACCTGTTTTACTGAACAGTGCGCAAAACAGATTCCAATCCGAATTCAGGTACGAGATTGATTCTAGATAGATCTAATTTTTTTTCTTCTCTCTTTTTTTTCTCACGTTTTTTTTTCTTTTTCTTCTCTCTCTTTTTCTTTTTTTTTCCTTTTTTCTCTTTTTTTTCTCTATCTTTTTTTTTCAAGACAAACTAGATAAGATGCAGATTGGATCAGGCGAAGATGTGAATGACCTCAACTATGATTATGACAATGAACAGTGCGTAGCACGTGGTGGAAATTAATAGATGGGATGGTGGACAGCGGAAGGGATAATGATGCAGCGGCGGCGTGACTAATGTGAACAGAAATCGAAACTCTAAAGGAACTAGACGCTAAGACCAGCAACTTACACGACGATGCAACCGATAATTCAACTATGCAAGCAATGAATAGAAAATTGCAAAGGCTCAGACTGGCTTGGATAAAGGATGAACAGATCTAACTTTTTTGTGTGGCTTTTTCTTGGACAATAGGTAAGAAAATAAATCTAATCTAGGAAAACTGGAAATTCTCACCGAGCAACCTGAAAACTGATACCACTTGATAGAGGCCGAGGTGTCCCGTCTTTCGATGAGATGATGGATATCGCTTTGGTGGAAGTCGACTTTGACGATCCGACTACGAACGTGCGAGGACGTCGCGCCTTAGCAATCGCTAAACCAACTCCGAGAGGTTATTGACCACGCCGGAGCACGATCAACCTGACCACGAGGGTCTGTTTCCTGCGAGCAAACGAAGAACAAGCAAGAAACTGAGATTGCAATCTGGATATTGCGAATATAAGATGAAAGCTTTATTGATCAAGGTGGGGTTCTGTGACGCCTTTGTCTGGTCGTTGAACACAAATGAAGTACGCGAAGTTGCAGCTATGGTGAACTTTTAATCGAAACAAAACCCAAAGTCTAAACGATGCCCTAAGGGCTGTATATATGGAGGAAGAGGGGGGAATTTCGTGGCCCTTGGTGGAGGGGTCCGCAATCAACCCTATCTCTTGTTTCCCCACACATACGGACTCTAAAAATAGCCTATACTTATGTATTTCGAAATTACATGGGCCTGGCCCAATAATAAGGTGACGCAGCACCTAAAATAGCCTCGGGACGAAATTTATGAAGTGGCATCTTGTATATTTCGTCCAAGGCTTCATGCACCCATTATGGTGGCTTCAAAGTCCTGAAATCATCACTTGTAACTCCGTTCTTGTTCCCCTTGCGCATGCCATCATCTCCATGCTTGTTCTTGCTCCAATGTTTATCCTTCTCCAAGCTAGGCCCTTCATTTGTAAGCAAAACAAATGTATCCAATTTAGGCAGCATCATATTCTCATGAACATTAGAATCATTACCAAGAAACGAAAGTACCTGGTAATTTAGTTGGCGTGCACGAGCTCTAGTAATTGGTCCAGTATGTATAGCAGCAGGGGCTGTGGGTGTAACAATTGTATTGATGTCCTCATCATCCTCCCCTTCTTGAAATGAAGTCGTCCTCGACGGAAGTTCATCTTCCTCACCCAAATAAGGCTTCAAATCTGCAATGTTAAAAGTGGGACTAACCCCAAAATCTGCAGGCAGCTCAAGTTTATATGCATTATCATTTATTTTCTCTAACACCTTAAAGGGACCATCAGCACGTGGCTTTAACTTTGATTTGCGCAAATCAGGAAATCTATCCTTACGCAAATGTAACCAAACAAGATCTTCAGGTGCAAACACAACATGTTTTCTACCCTTATCTCCAGCAAGTTTATATTTAGCATTCATGCGCTCAATGTTTTCCTTAGTTAACTCATGCATTTTTAAAATCAATTCAGCACGTTGTTTAGCATCAAAATTAACCTTCTCCGAAGATGGAAGAGGCAACAAATCAATAGGTGCACGAGGTAGGAAACCATACACAACTTCAAAAGGGCACATCTTAGTAGTAGAATGCAATGAACGATTATAAGCAAATTCAATATGAGGCAAGCATTCCTCCCACATTTTCTTATTATTCTTCAAAACAGCCCTAAGCATAGTAGACAACGTTCTATTGACTACTTCAGTTTGTCCATCAGTTTGGGGGTGACAAGTAGTACTAAAAAGCAGTTTAGTCCCCAACTTAGCCCATAAACATCTCCAAAAGTGGCTAAGAAATTTAGTATCACGATCTGAAACAATAGTATTTGGCACACCATGCAAGCGAATAATTTCACGAAAGAACAAATCAGCAACATTAACAGCATCATCACTTTTATGACATAGTATAAAGTGTGCCATTTTCGAGAATCTATCCACGACAACAAATATGCTATCCCTCCCCTTCTTTGTTCGAGGTAAACCTAAAACAAAGTCCATAGATATATCCTCCCAAGGAACACTAGGTACAGGCAAAGGCATATATAAACCATGAGGATTGAGTCGTGACTTAGCTTTTTGACATGTAGTGCAGCGAGCAATAAAACGCTCAACATCCCGTCTCATCTTTGGCCAAAAGAAATGTGTAGCAAGTACGTCCTCCGTCTTCTTCACGCCAAAGTGTCCCATTAATCCTCCTCCATGCGCCTCCTGCAACAACAAAAGACGAACGGAGCTAGCTGGAATGCATAGCTTGTTAGCACGAAACACAAATCCATCGTTAACAACAAACTTGTTCCACATTCTTCCTTCTTTACAATTCTGCATTACATCTTTAAAATCAGCATCATGCACATATTGATCTTTGATGGTCTCCAAACCAAACATTTTAAAGTCAAGTTGTGAAAGCATAGTATAGCGACGAGACAATGCATCAGCAATAACATTTTCTTTTCCCTTCTTGTGTTTAATGACATAAGGGAAAGTCTCAATGAATTCAACCCATTTAGCATGTCTACGATTCAGTTTAGCTTGACTTTTAATATGTTTCAAAGATTCATGATCAGAATGTATAACAAATTCTTTGGGCCATAAATAATGTTGCCATGTTTCTAAAGTCCGAACAAGAGCATATAATTCTTTATCATAAGTAGAATAATTCAGACTAGGCCCACTCAATTTTTCAGAAAAGTATGCAACAGGTTTGCCATCTTGTAATAACACACCTCCTAATCCAATTCCACTAGCATCACATTCAAGCTCAAAAGTCTTATTAAAATCAGGAAGTTGGAGTAAAGGAGCATGTGTCAACTTATCTTTCAATACCGTGAAGGCTTCTTCCTGTGCGGTACCCCAAAGAAAAGGCACATCTTTCTTTGTAAGCTCATTGAGAGGTGCAGCAATGGTGCTGAAATCTCTCACAAAACGCCTATAGAATCCAGCGAGGCCAAGAAAACTCCTCACTTGTGTGACCGTTTTGGGCTGCGGCCAACTCTCAATAGCTTCAATCTTGGCTTTATCAACTTCAATTCCCTGTGGAGTAACAACATAGGCAAGAAAAGATACTCGGTCGGTGCAAAAGGTGCACTTCCCAAGGTTACCAAACAAACGTGCATCACGTAGAGCAATAAAAATAGCACGTAAATGTTCCAAATGTTCTTCCAAAGATCTGCTATAAATCAATATGTCATCAAAGTAAACTACCACAAATCGTCCAATGAAAGCATGTAAAACTTCGTTCATTAATCTCATGAAAGTGCTAGGTGCATTAGTTAACCTAAAAGGCATGACTAACCACTCATATAATCCAAACTTAGTTTTAAATGCTATTTTCCATTCATCTCCCAATTTCATACGAATTTGATGGTAGCCACTACGCAAATCAACTTTGGAGAATATTGTAGAGCCACTCAATTCATCAAGCATATCATCTAGCCTAGGAATAGGATGACGATAACGAATAGTAATATTATTAATGCCTCTACAATCAACACACATACGTGATGTACCATCCTTTTTCGGCACTAGAATAATAGGAACAGCACAAGGACTAAGGGATTCGCGTATATAACCTTTGTCGAGAAGCTCTTGTACTTGACGCATAATCTCCTTCGTCTCCTCTGGATTGGTACGGTATGGTGCACGGTTTGGCAGTGAAGCACCGGGAATTAAGTCAATCTGATGCTCAATCCCTCGAATAGGCGGTAATCCCGGTGGCACGTCTTGTGGAAAAACGTCAGCAAACTCCTGCAAAATGTTAGTGACAGCAGGAGGCAAAGAGGAAGGCACGTCCTCGAATGAAAATAATGCCTCTTTGCACACAAAAGCATAGCAAACAGATTTGCTGAAATGTAGCTCATCAATATCAGATTTGGTGGCAAATAAACATGCACTTTTCAATTTAATTTCAGAAGCAACACTAGATGGTTTATTATTAGGCTTCATTTGTTGCTCAAATTCTTTTGCCACAATCTGATTTTCACTCTTATTCTTCTCCTGTTGTGCTTTATTAGCTCTATTAATATCATCTTTCAAAATGGAATCAGGAGTCATAGGAAGCAAAGTAATATTTTTATCCTTATGAACAAGAGTATAGTGATTGTTTCTACCATGGTGTACAGAATTTTTATCAAATTGCCATGGTCTACCAAGTAATAAGGAACATGCTTGCATAGGTACCACATCACAATCAACATAATCAGCATATGTAGAGATACTAAAATGCACACGAACAGTACGTGTTACCTTAACCTTGCCGCTGTTGTTGAACCATTGGATGTAGTAAGGATGTGGCTGTGGTCTTGTGGTGAGAGAAAGCTTCTCCACCATCTCCATGCTAGCCAAGTTGTTGCAGCTCCCTCCGTCTATTATGACGCGCACAGAACGTTCCTTCACAACTCCCTTGGTATGGAACAAATTGTGCCTCTGATTTTGCTCAGCTTGTGTGACCTGCACACTCAAAACACGTTGAGCAACTAAACATTCATACCTGTCAGCGTCTTCAGGAGCCATGTATTGCGTCTCATGATCAGAATCATCTCCACCATGTTCTTCACGTGTAATAAGAGCCAATGTCTCCTCATCATAGTCACTAGCGGACTCATATCCACCATCCGCGGTAGCAATCATCACACGCGGAGATTTGCATTCCCTCGCATAATGACCTCCTCCCTTACAACGACGACAAATAATATCACTTGTGTGCCCTGTTGATGCCATGGAAGAAGAAGAACGCTGTGCAGGACCCGCAGGTGCGCTCTTGGAAGATAATGGTGGTTGTGCCTGTTTTCTTGTATCACGGCTGGAGGTGGCACCGGATGGAGGTGCTGGTGCCGTTGAAGTAGAAGATGCACGTGGTGTCCATGATGAAGGTCGGCCTGCAGAAAAGTTAGTTCGCCCCAATGCTTGTCGATCCTGCACTTCACGTTCAGCTTTACAAGCAAGATGGAATAAACGAGTGATATTAGTATACTCCTTATAGTCTAAAATGGTCTGAATCTCTCTATTTAATCCACCCAGAAAACGTGCAAGCATAGCTTCATTCTCCTCAACAATGCCACATCTAATCATGCCAGTTTGTAATTCCTGATAATATTCTTCTACAGAATTTTTCCCTTGTCTTAAACGCTGCAATTTTTGAAGCAATTCACGTTGATAATATGGTGGAACCCAACGCGTATGCATAGCAGTTTTCAAAGCAGCCCAAGTAGTCGAAATAGGATATAATCTACAATGTTCAGACCACCATACACATGCAAAACTAGTGAAAGCACAAACAGCAGCAGCAACTCGTCTCTCCTCAGGATATTGTAAACATGTAAATCGTTGTTCAGTTTCTACCTCCCAAGTAAGATATATATCAGGAACATATCTACCCTCAAATGGTGGAATATTCAATTTCAGTTTAGGAATATGGACATCATCTCGTACCTGAGGTGGTGGTGCAGGCCTACCATTACGAATATATACCTGAGGTCGACCTGTTGGTGGTGGTACAGGTGGCTGCACGTAGTGTTGATTTTGATCAACCTCATCCTCATAATCTCCCACATGATCATCCTCCTCCGCATCAGCAGCAGGAGCCACAGAAGTATCAACAGCAGCACCAACAGTTTGGCCAAACGCAAGAGGAACACGGCTTGCTCGGCGGAGGTCTGCTTCGCGACGTGGAGGTAGTCGTTGTTGTTGTTGTTGGAGAGGTGCGTTAGGTGCAGCGGGTGGTGGTGGTGGAAGACGCGCGAGCAATTCATTAAACTTGTTATCGAGCTTTGTTTCGAACGTCTTCTCAAGGCCAGTGATCTTCTCCATGGCCTCTTCAAAATTGTTCAGCACATCTTGCACCTGTTCAGTCATCATTTGCTGAAACTTATCATGAAGCTCCTTGTTCGATAAATTCTCCCAGTCAATCTCGTCGGCTTGTGATCCTGGCATGGTTAGCAGCAATAGAAACACACAAGAATATGATCCTACAGACTACGAACAAGTGGTGGTGGTGGGTGTCACAAATCCGTCAAGCAAATCTCAAATTCTTACCAGTTCTTACCCAGCAGCAGGCGGTGATCGGCAACCGTTGTAGTCAAAAACTCTCAAAGCTTGGATAGAGCGATTACCAGGGAGAGTCAAACGCACGACGTAGATGTATGTGGAGCTGGGAAGGCTTATAATATGGTAGCAAAAAGGGTCAGCAATAATGATAGAGGCAAAGGTGTCCCGTCTTTCGATGAGATGATGGATTTCGCTTTGGTGGAAGTCGACTTTGACGATCCGACTACGAACGTGCGAGGACGTCGCGCCTTAGCAATCGCTAAACCAACTCCGAGAGGTTATTGACCACGCCGGAGCACGATCAACCTGACCACGAGGGTCTGTTTCCTGCGAGCAAACGAAGAACAAGCAAGAAACTGAGATTGCAATCTGGATATTGCGAATATAAGATGAAAGCTTTATTGATCAAGGTGGGGTTCTGTGACGCCTTTGTCTGGTCGTTGAACACAAACGAAGTACGCGAAGTTGCAGCTATGGCGAACTTTTAATCTAAACAAAACCCAAAGTCTAAACGATGCCCGAAGGGCTGTATATATGGAGGAAGAGGGGGGAATTTCGTGGCCCTTGGTGGAGGGGTCCGAAATCAACCCTATCTCTTGTTTCCCCACACATACGGACTCTAAAAATAGCCTATACTTATGTATTTCGAAATTACATGGGCCTGGCCCAATAATAAGGTGACGCAGCACCTAAAATAGCCTCGGGACGAAATTTATGAAGTGGCATCTTGTATATTTCGTCCAAGGCTTCATGCACACATTATGGTGGCTTCAAAGTCCTGAAATCATCACTTGTAACTCCGTTCTTGTTCCAATGTTCATCCTTCTCCAAGCTAGGCCCTTCATTTGTAAGCAAAACAAATGTATCCAATTTAGGCAGCATCATATTCTCATGAACATTAGAATCATTACCAAGAAACGAAAGTACCTGGTAATTTAGTTGGCGTGCACGAGCTCTAGTAATTGGTCCAGTATGTATAGCAGCAGGGGCTGTGGGTGTAACAATTGTATTGATGTCCTCATCACACTAGATGGTTTATTATTAGGTTTCATTTGTTGCTCAAATTCTTTTGCCACAATCTTATTTTCACTCTTATTCGTCTCCTGTTTTGCTTTATTAGCTCTATTAATATCATCTTTCAAAATGGAATCAGGAGTCATAGGAAGCAAAGTAATATTTTTATCCTTATGAACAAGAGTATAGTGATTGTTTCTACCATGGTGTACAGAATTTTTATCAAATTGCCATGGTCTACCAAGTAATAAGGAACATGCTTGCATAGGTACCACATCACAATCAACATAATCAGCATATGTAGAGATACTAAAATGCACACGAACAGTACGTGTTACCTTAACCTTGCCGCTGTTGTTGAACCATTGGATGTAGTAAGGATGTGGATGTGGTCTTGTGGTGAGAGAAAGCTTCTCCACCATCTCCATGCTAGCCAAGTTGTTGCAGCTCCCTCCGTCTATTATGACGCGCACAGAACGTTCCTTCACAACTCCCATGGTATGGAACAAATTGTGCCTCTGATTTTGCTCAGCTTGTGTGACCTGCACACTCAAAACACGTTGAGCAACTAAACATTCATACCTGTCAGCGTCTTCAGGAGCCATGTATTGCGTCTCATGATCAGAATCATCTCCACCATGTTCTTCACGTGTAATAAGAGCCAATGTCTCCTCATCATAGTCACTAGCGGACTCATATCCACCATCCGCAGTAGCAATCATCACACGCGGAGATTTGCATTCCCTCGCATAATGACCTCCTCCCTTACAACGACGACAAATAATATCACTTGTGTGCCCTGTTGATGCCATGGAAGAAGAAGAACGCTGTGCAGGCCCCGCAGGTGTGCTCTTGGCAGATAATGGTGGTTGTGCCTGTTTTCTTGTATCACGGCTGGAGGTGGCACCGGATGGAGGTGCTGGTGCAGTTGAAGTAGAAGATGCACGTGGTGTCCATGATGAAGGTCGGCCTGCAGAAAAGTTAGTCCGCCCCAATGCTTGTCGATCCTGCACTTCACGTTCAGCTTTACAAGCAAGATGGAATAAACGATTGATATTAGTATACTCCTTATAGTCTAGAATGGTCTGAATCTCTCTATTTAATCCACCCAGAAAACGTGCAAGCATAGCTTCATTCTCCTCAACAATACCACATCTAATCATGCCAGTTTGTAATTCCTGATAATATTCTTCTACAGAATTTTTTCCTTGTCTTAAACGCTGCAATTTTTGAAGCAATTCACGTTGATAATATGGTGGAACCCAACGCGTACGCATAGCAGTTTTCAAAGCAGCCCAAGTAGTTGGAATAGGATATAATCTACAATGTTCAGACCACCATACACATGCAAAACTAGTGAAAGCACAAACAGCAGCAGCAACTCGTCTCTCCTCAGGATATTGTAAACATGTAAATCGTTGTTCAGTTTCTAACTCCCAAGTAAGATATATATCAGGAACATATCTACCCTCAAATGGTGGAATATTCAATTTCAGTTTAGGAATATGGACATCATCTCGTACCTGAGGTGGTGGTGGTGCAGGCCTACCATTACGAATATATACCTGAGGTCGACCTGCTGGTGGTGGTGCTGGTGGCTGCTCGTAGATCTGATTTTGATCAACCTCATCCTCATAATCTCCCACATAATCATCCTCCTCCGCATCAGCAGCAGGAGCCACAGAAGTATCAACAGCAGCACCAACAGTTTGGCCAAACGCAAGAGGAACACGGCTTGCTCGGCGGAGGTCTGCTTCGCGACGTGGAGGTAGTCGTTGATGTTGTTGTTGTTGGAGAGGTGCGTTAGCTGCAGATGGTGGTGGTGGTGGAAGACGCGCGAGCAATTCATTAAACTTGTTATCGAGCTTTGTTTCGAACGTCTTCTCAAAGCCAGTGATCTTCTCCATGGCCTCTTCAAAATTGTTCAGCACATCTTGCACCTGTTCAGTCATCATTTGCTGAAACTTATCATGAAGCTCCTTGTTCGATAAATTCTCCCAGTCAATCTCGTCGGCTTGTGATCCTGGCATGGTTAGCAGCAATAGAAACACACAAGAATATGATCCTACAGACTACGAACAAGTGGTGGTGGTGGGTGTCACAAATCCGTCAAGCAAATCTCAAATTCTTACCAGTTCTTACCCAGCAGCAGGCGGTGATCGGCAACCGTTGTAGTCAAAAACTCTCAAAGCTTGGATAGAGCGATTACCAGGGAGAGTCAAACGCACGACGTAGATGTATGTGGAGCTGGGAAGGTTTATAATATGGTAGCAAAAAGGGTCAGCAATAATCAATTCAGAGATGCAAAGTTGAATAAACGCTCAACGACGGTACTGTGCTGGTCCTAGGCTAGACTGTGCTAGAGACGCGAGCCTAGAACACTAACGAAATCACAGCGCGGCACGTAAACAAGGGAAAAGCACACTCTGAATTTTTTTTTTCGCTCTTTTTTTTTGCGCTCTTTCTTTTTTTGCGCTGCTTTTTTTTTGCGAAAAATTACTATAATGGCGAGTGTCTCAAAACTCTTCCTAGCTCAAACTGACAGGATGGGAACGAAATTTTTTCGACCAATTTTTTTTTTTCGACTGCCCGGACCCAAAAACTGGAAACGGGTCAAAAAAAACTTCCTATAATGGCACCTGTCTCAAAACACTCAGAAACACCTAAAAATAGGATAGCCAGAAATTTTTTCGAAAAATGCGTTTTCGAAAAATTTTGGGCCTAAACGGAGCGTGGCTACCCGACTCCGGCAAGGAAACACGAATCGGAATCTAGATGGATCTCGAAAACAAACCTAATATGCAAGGAACTCGGATTGGTGGTGGATATATGGTGGTGGTATATGGCAGCGGTGGTGGTAGCGGTGGTAGTATATGGATATGGATCGGTGGTGGTATATGGACACGGATTGATGGTGGTATATGGATACGGATTCGGTGCGGTGGTGGTAGATGGCAGGGGCGATGATGATGGTGCGGCGGCGGCGTGACAACTTATGACCAGAACTCGAAACTCTAAAAGACTAGACTCTAAGACCAGCAACTAGACACGATGATGCAACCGCAAATTCAACAAAGCAAAACCCTAAAAAGATTATGCAAGGCTCAGATTGTGATGAGGACATCAATACAATTGTTACACCCACAGCCCCTGCTGCTATACATACTGGACCAATTACTAGAGCTCGTGCACGCCAACTAAATTACCAGGTACTTTCGTTTCTTGGTAATGATTCTAATGTTCATGAGAATATGATGCTGCCTAAATTGGATACATTTGTTTTGCTTACAAATGAAGGGCCTAGCTTGGAGAAGGATGAACATTGGAGCAAGAACAAGCATGGAGATGATGGCATGCGCAAGGGGAACAATAACGGAGTTACAAGTGATGATTTCAGGACTTTGAAGCCACCATAATGGGTGCATGAAGCCTTGGACGAAATATACAAGATGCCACTTCATAAATTTCGTCCCGAGGCTATTTTAGGTGCTGCGTCACCTTATTATTGGGCCAGGCCCATGTAATTTCGAAATACATAAGTATAGGCTATTTTTAGAGTCCGTATGTGTGGGGAACAAGAGATAGGGTTGATTTCGGACCCCTCCACCAAGGGCCACGAAATTCCCCCCTCTTCCTCCATATATACAGCCCTTAGGTCATCGTTTAGACTTTGGGTTTTGTTTAGATTAAAAGTTCGCCATAGCTGCAACTTCGCGTACTTCGTTTGTGTTCAACGACCAGACAAAGGCGTCACAGAACCCCACCTTGATCAATAAAGCTTTCATCTTATATTCGCAATATCCAGATTGCAATCTTAGTTTCTTGCTTGTTCTTCGTTTGCTCGCAGGAAACAGACCCTCGTGGTCAGGTTGATCGTGCTCCGGCGTGGTCAATAACCTCTCGGAGTTGGTTTAGCGATTGCTAAGGCGCGACGTCCTCGCACGTTCGTAGTCGGATCGTCAAAGTCGACTTCCACCAAAGCGAAATCCACCATCTCATCGAAAGACGGGACACCTTTGCCTCTATCAAGTGGTATCAGATTTCCAGGTTGCTCGGTGAGATTTTACAGTTTTTCGTAGTTTAGATCGAGTCTGTCTTCATACCTATAGTCCACGAAAAAGCCACAAAAAAAATTAGGGTTAGTTCATCATATCCGAACCAATCTGAGCCTTTGCATAATCTTTTTAGGGTTTTGCTTTGTTGAATTTGCGGTTGCATCGTCGTGTCTAGTAGAGGCATTAATAATATTACTATTCGTTATCGTCATCCTATTCCTAGGCTAGATGATATGCTTGATGAATTGAGTGGCTCTACAATATTCTCCAAAGTTGATTTGCGTAGTGGCTACCATCAAATTCGTATGAAATTGGGAGATGAATGGAAAACAGCATTTAAAACTAAGTTTGGATTATATGAGTGGTTAGTCATGCCTTTTGGGTTAACTAATGCACCTAGTACTTTCATGAGATTAATGAACGAAGTTTTACGTGCTTTCATTGGACGATTTGTGGTAGTTTACTTTGATGACATATTGATTTATAGCAGATCTTTGGAGGAACATTTGGAACATTTACGTGCTGTTTTTATTGCTCTACGTGATGCACGTTTGTTTGGTAACCTTGGGAAGTGCACCTTTTGCACCGACCGAGTATCTTTTCTTGGCTATGTTGTTACTCCACAGGGAATTGAAGTTGATAAAGCCAAGATTAAAGCTATTGAGAGTTGGCCGCAGCCCAAAACGGTCACACAGGTGAGGAGTTTTCTTGGCCTCGCTGGATTCTATAGGCGTTTTGTGAGAGATTTCAGCACCATTGCTGCACCTCTCAACGAGCTTACAAAGAAGGATGTGCCTTTTGTTTGGGGTACCGCACAGGAAGAAGCCTTCACGGTATTGAAAGATAAGTTGACACATGCTCCTTTACTCCAACTTCCTGATTTTAATAAGACTTTTGAGCTTGAATGTGATGCTAGTGGAATTGGATTAGGAGGTGTGTTATTACAAGATGGCAAACCTGTTGCATACTTTTCTGAAAAATTGAGTGGGCCTAGTCTGAATTATTCTACTTATGATAAAGAATTATATGCTCTTGTTCGGACTTTAGAAACATGGCAACATTATTTATGGCCCAAAGAATTTGTTATACATTCTGATCATGAATCTTTGAAACATATTAAAAGTCAAGCTAAACTAAATCGTAGACATGCTAAATGGGTTGAATTCATTGAGACTTTCCCTTATGTCATTAAACACAAGAAGGGAAAAGAAAATGTTATTGCTAATGCATTGTCTCGTCGCTATACTATGCTTTCACAACTTGACTTCAAAATATTTGGTTTGGAGACCATCAAAGATCAATATGTGCATGATGCTGATTTTAAAGATGTAATGTAGAATTGTAAAGAAGGAAGAATGTGGAACAAGTTTGTTGTTAATGATGGATTTGTGTTTCGTGCTAACAAGCTATGCATTCCAGCTAGCTCCGTTCGTCTTTTGTTGTTGCAGGAGGCGCATGGAGGAGGATTAATGGGACACTTCGTCGTGAAGAAGACGGAGGACGTACTTGCTACACATTTCTTTTGGCCAAAGATGAGACGGGATGTTGAGCGTTTTATTGCTCGCTGCACTACATGTCAAAAAGCTAAGTCACGACTCAATCCTCATGGTTTATATATGCCTTTGCCTGTACCTAGTGTTCCTTGGGAGGATATATCTATGGACTTTGTTTTAGGTTTACCTCGAACAAAGAAGGGGAGGGATAGCATATTTGTTGTCGTGGATAGATTCTCGAAAATGGCACACTTTATACCATGTCATAAAAGCGATGATGCTGTTAATGTTCCTGATTTGTTCTTTCGTGAAATTATTCGCTTGCATGGTGTGCCAAATACTATTGTTTCAGATCGTGATACTAAATTTCTTATCCACTTTTGGAGATGTTTATGGGCTAAGTTGGGGACTAAACTGCTTTTTAGTACTACTTGTCACCCCCAAACTGATGGACAAACTGAAGTAGTCAATAGAACTTTGTCTACTATGCTTAGGGCTGTTTTGAAGAATAATAAGAAAATGTGGGAGGAATGCTTGCCTCATATTGAATTTGCTTATAATCGTTAATTGCATTCTACTACTAAGATGTGCCCTTTTGAAGTTGTGTATGGTTTCCTACCTCGTGCACCTATTGATTTGTTGCCTCTTCCATCTTCGGAGAAGGTTAATTTTTTTGCTAAACAACGTGCTGAATTGATTTTAAAAATGCATGAGTTAACTAAGGAAAACATTGAGCGTATGAATGCTAAATATAAACTTGCTGGAGATAAGGGTAGAAAACATGTTGTGTTTGCACCTGGAGATCTTGTTTGGTTACATTTGCGTAATGATAGATTTCCTGATTTGTGCAAATCAAAGTTAATGCCACGTGCTGATGGTCCCTTTAAGGTGTTAGAGAAAATAAATGATAATGCATATAAACTTGAGCTGCCTGCAGATTTTGGGGTTAGTCCCACTTTTAACATTGCAGATTTGAAGCCTTATTTGGGTGAGGAAGATGAACTTCCGTCGAGGACGACTTCATTTCAAGAAGGGGAGGATGATGAGGACATCAATACAATTGTTACACCCACAGCCCCTGCTGCTATACATACTGGACCAATTACTAGAGCTCGTGCACGCCAACTAAATTATCAGGTACTTTCGTTTCTTGGTAATGATTCTAATGTTCATGAGAATATGATGCTGCCTAAATTGGATACATTTGTTTTGCTTACAAATGAAGGGCCTAGCTTGGAGAAGGATGAACATTGGAGCGAGAACAAGCATGGAGATGATGGCATGCGCAAGGGGAACAAGAACGGAGTTACAAGTGATGATTTCAGGACTTTGAAGCCACCATAATGTGTGCATGAAGCCTTGGACGAAATATACAAGATGCCACTTCATAAATTTCGTCCCGAGGCTATTTTAGGTGCTGCGTCACCTTATTATTGGGCCAGGCCCATGTAATTTCGAAATACATAAGTATAGGCTATTTTTAGAGTCCGTATGTGTGGGGAAACAAGAGATAGCGTTGATTTCGGACCCCTCCACCAAGGGCCACGAAATTCCCCCCTCTTCCTCCATATATACAGCCCTTAGGGCATCGTTTAGACTTTGGGTTTTGTTTAGATTAAAAGTTCGCCATAGCTGCAACTTCGCGTACTTCGTTTGTGTTCAACGACCAGACAAAGGCGTCACAGAACCCCACCTTGATCAATAAAGCTTTCATCTTATATTCGCAATATCCAGATTGCAATCTTAGTTTCTTGCTTGTTCTTCGTTTGCTCGCAGGAAACAGACCCTCGTGGTCAGGTTGATCGTGCTCCGGCGTGGTCAATAACCTCTCGGAGTTGGTTTAGCGATTGCTAAGGCGCGACGTCCTCGCACGTTCGTAGTCGGATCGTCAAAGTCGACTTCTACCAAAGCGAAATCCACCATCTCATCGAAAGACGGGACACCTCCGCCTCTATCAAGTGGTATCAGATTTCCAGGTTGCTCGGTGAGATTTTACAGTTTTTCGTAGTTTAGATCGAGTCTGTTCTTCATACCTATAGTCCACGAAAAAGCCAAAAAAAATTAGGGTTAGTTCATCCCATCCGAACCAATCTGAGCCTTGCATAATCTTTTCTGTATTTGCTTTGTTGAATTTGCGGTTGCATCGTCGTGTTCAGTTGCTGGTCTTAGCGTCTAGTCTTTTAGAGTTTCGAGTTCTGTTCACAAGTTGTCACGCCGTCGCCGCACCATCATCATCGCCCCTGCCATCTACCACCACCGCTCCGAATCCGTATCCATATACCACCACCAATCCGTGTCCATATACCACCACCGATCCATATCCAAATACTACCACCGCTGCCATATACCACCACCATATATCCACCACCAATCCGAGTTCCTTGCTTATTAGGTTTGTTTTCGGGATCAATCTAGATTCCGATTCGTGTTTCCTTGCCGGAGTAGGTTTCGGAAAAAAAAAAAATTAGCCATTGCAACTTCGTGTGCTTCGTTTGTGTCCAACGACCAGACCAAGACCACTTTTCGGATCCCCACCATTATCAATACTTCATACATATTCGCGATATTCAGATTGCTTTTATCATATTCTTGCTTGTTCTTCGATTGCTTGCAGGAATAGACCTTCGTGGTCAGGTTGATCGTGCTCCGGCGTGGTCAATAACCTCTCGGAGTTGGTTTAGCGATTGCTAAGGCACAACGTCGTTGCACGTTTGTAGTCGGATCGTCAAAGTCGTCTCCACCAAATCGATAGTTATCATCTCATCGAAAGATCGGGACACCCCGCCTCTATCAAGTGGTATCACATTTCCAGGTTGCTCGGTGAGATTTTACAGTTTTTCGTAGTTTAGATCGAGTCTGTTCTTCATACCTACAGTCCACGAAAAAGCCACACAAAAAAAATTAGGGTTAGTTCATCATATCCGAACCAATCTGAGCCTTTGCATAATCTTTTTAGGGTTTTGCTTTGTTGAATTTGCGGTTGCATCGTCGGTCTAGTTGCTGGTCTTAGAGTCTAGTCTTTTAGAGTTTCGAGTTCTGGTCATAAGTTGTCACGCCGCCGCCGCACCATCATCACCGCCCCTGCCATCTACCACCACCGCTCCGAATCCGTATCCATATACCACCACCAATCCGTGCCCATATACCACCACCGATCCATATCCATATACTACCACCGCTACCACCACCGCTGCCATATACCACCACCATATATCCACCACCAATCCGAGTTCCTTGCATATTAGGTTTGTTTTCGAGATCCATCTAGATTCCGGTTCGTGTTTCCTTGCCGGAGTCGGGTAGCCACGCTCCGTTTAGGCCCAAAATTTTTCGAAAACGCATTTTTCGAAAAAAAAATTGGCTATCCTATTTTTAGGTGTTTCTGAGTGTTTTGAGACAGGTGCCATTATAGGAAGTTTTTTTTGACCCGTTTCCAGTTTTTGGGTCCGGGCAGTCGAAAAAAAAACAAATTGGTCGAAAAAAAAAATTTCGTGCCCATCCTGTCCGTTTGAGCTAGGAAGAGTTTTGAGACACTCGCCATTATAGTGATTTTTCG
>NC_057806.1:250757826-250774890 GCF_018294505.1 Triticum aestivum | reverse complement strand
AGCGCAAAAAAAAAGAGCGCAAAAAAAAAAGAGCGAAAAAAAAATTTCAGAGTGTGCTTTTCCCTTGTTTACGTGCCGCGCCGTGATTTTGTTGGTGTTCTAGGCTCGCGTCTCTAGCACAGTCTAGCCTAGGACCAGCACAGTACCGTCGTTGAGCGTTTATTCAACTTTGCATCTCTGAATTGATTATTGCTGACCCTTTTTGCTACCATCCTATAAGCCTTCCCAGCTCCACATACATCTACGTCGTGTGTTCGACTCTCCCTGGTAATCGCTCTATCCAAGCTTTGAGAGTTCTTGACTACAACGGTTGCCGATCACCGCCTGCTGCTGGGTAAGAACTGGTAAGAATTTGAGATTTGCTTGACGGATTTGTGATACACCACCACCACTTCTTAGTAGTCTGTAGGATCATATTCTTGTGTGTTTCTATTGCTGCTAACCATGCCAGGATCACAAGCCGACGAGATTGACTGGGAGAATTTATCGAACAAGGAGCTTCATGATAAGTTTCAGCAAATGATGACTGAACAGGTGCAAGATGTGCTGAACAATTTTGAAGAGGCCATGGAGAAGATCACTGGCCTTGAGAAGACGTTCGAAACAAAGCTCGATAACAGATTTAATGAATTGCTCGCGCGTCTTCCACCACCACCACCCGCTGCACCTAACGCACCTCTCCAACAACAACAACAACGACTACCTCCACGTCGCGATGCAGACCTTCGCCGAGCGAGCCGTGTTCCTCTTGCATTTGGCCAAACTGTTGGTGCTGCTGTTGATACTTCTGTGGCTCCTGCTACTGCTGTTGCTGGTACCCAGGAGGATGATGAGTATGCGGGCGATTATGAGGATGAGGTTGATCAAAATCAGATCTATGAGCAGCCACCAGCACCACCACCAGCAGGTCGACCTCAGGTATATATTCGTAATGGTAGGCCTGCACCACCACCACCTCAGGTACGAGATGATGTCCATATTCCTAAACTGAAATTGAATATTCCACCATTTGAGGGTAGATATGTTCCTGATATATATCTTACTTGGGAGTTAGAAACTGAACAACGATTTACATGTTTACAATATCCTGAGGAGAGACGAGTTGCTGCTGCTGTTTGTGCTTTCACTAGTTTTGCATGTGTATGGTGGTCTGAACATTGTAGATTATATCCTATTCCAACTACTTGGGCTGCTTTGAAAACTGCTATGCGTACGCGTTGGGTTCCACCATATTATCAACGTGAATTGCTTCAAAAATTGCAGCGTTTAAGACAAGGAAAAAATTCTGTAGAAGAATATTATCAGGAATTACAAACTGGCATGATTAGATGTGGTATTGTTGAGGAGAATGAAGCTATGCTTGCACGTTTTCTGGGTGGATTAAATAGAGAGATTCAGACCATTCTAGACTATAAGGAGTATACTAATATCAATCGTTTATTCCATCTTGCTTGTAAAGCTGAACGTGAAGTGCAGGATCGACAAGCATTGGGGCGGACTAACTTTTCTGCAGGCCGACCTTCATCATGGACACCACGTGCATCTTCTACTTCAACTGCACCAGCACCTCCATCCGGTGCCACCTCCAGCCGTGATACAAGAAAACAGGCACAACCACCATTATCTGCCAAGAGCACACCTGCGGGGCCTGCACAGCGTTCTTCTTCTTCCATGGCATCAACAGGGCACACAAGTGATATTATTTGTCGTCGTTGTAAGGGAGGAGGTCATTATGCGAGGGAATGCAAATCTCCGCGTGTGATGATTGCTACTGCGGATGGTGGATATGAGTCCGCTAGTGACTATGATGAGGAGACATTGGCTCTTATTACACGTGAAGAACATGGTGGAGATGATTCTGATCATGAGACGCAATACATGGCTCCTGAAGACGCTGACAGGTATGAATGTTTAGTTGCTCAACGTGTTTTGAGTGTGCAGGTCACACAAGCTGAGCAAAATTAGAGGCACAATTTGTTCCATACCAAGGGAGTTGTGAAGGAACGTTCTGTGCGCGTCATAATAGACGGAGGGAGCTGCAACAACTTGGCTAGCATGGAGATGGTGGAGAAGCTTTCTCTCACCACAAGACCACATCCACATCCTTACTACATCCAATGGTTCAACAACAGCGGCAAGGTTAAGGTAACATGTACTGTTCGTGTGCATTTTAGTATCTCTACATATGCTGATTATGTTGATTGTGATGTGGTACCTATGCAAGCATGTTCCTTATTACTTGGTAGACCATGGCAATTTGATAAAAATTCTGTACACCATGGTAGAAACAATCACTATACTCTTGTTCATAAGGATAAAAATATTACTTTGCTTCCTATGACTCCTGATTCCATTTTGAAAGATGATATTAATAGAGCTAATAAAGCACAACAGGAGACGAATAAGAGTGAAAATCAGATTGTGGCAAAAGAATTTGAGCAACAAATGAAGCCTAATAATAAACCATCTAGTGTTGCTTCTGAAATTAAATTGAAAAGTGCATGTTTATTTGCCACCAAATCTGATATTGATGAGCTAGATTTCAGCAAATCTGTTTGCTATGCTTTTGTGTGCAAAGAGGCATTATTTTCATTCGAGGACGTGCCTTCCTCTTTGCCTCCTACTGTCACTAACATTTTGCAGGAGTTCGCTGACGTTTTTCCACAAGACGTGCCACCGGGATTACCGCCTATTCGAGGGATTGAGCATCAGATTGACTTAATTCCCGGTGCTTCACTGCCAAACCGTGCACCATACCGTACCAATCCAGAGGAGACGAATGAGATTATGCGTCAACTACAAGAGCTTCTCGACAAAGGTTATATACGCGAATCCCTTAGTCCTTGTGCTGTTCCTATTATTCTAGTGCCGAAAAAGGATGGTACATCACGTATGTGTATTGATTGTAGAGGCATTAATAATATTACTATTCGTTATCGTCATCCTATTCCTAGGCTAGATGATATGCTTGATGAATTGAGTGGCTCTACAATATTCTCCAAAGTTGATTTGCGTAGTGGCTACCATCAAATTCGTATGAAATTGGGAGATGAATGGAAAACAGCATTTAAAACTAAGTTTGGATTATATGAGTGGTTAGTCATGCCTTTTGGGTTAACTAATGCACCTAGTACTTTCATGAGATTAATGAACGAAGTTTTACGTGCTTTCATTGGACGATTTGTGGTAGTTTACTTTGATGACATATTGATTTATAGCAGATCTTTGGAAGAACATTTGGAACATTTACGTGCTGTTTTTATTGCTCTACGTGATGCACGTTTGTTTGGTAACCTTGGGAAGTGCACCTTTTGCACCGACCGAGTATCTCTTCTTGGCTATGTTGTTACTCCACATGGAATTGAAGTTGATAAAGCCAAGATTGAAGCTATTGAGAGTTGGCCACAGCCCAAAACGGTCACACACGTGAGGAGTTTTCTTGGCCTCGCTGGATTCTATAGGCGTTTTGTGAGAGATTTCAGCACCATTGCTGCACCTCTCAATGAGCTTACAAAGAAAGATGTGCCTTTTCTTTGGGGTACCGCACAGGAAGAAGCCTTCTCCGTATTGAAAGATAAGTTGACACATGCTCCTTTACTCCAACTTCCTGATTTTAATAAGACTTTTGAGCTTGAATGTGATGCTAGTGGAATTGGATTAGGAGGTGTGTTATTACAAGATGGCAAACCCGTTGCATACTTTTCTGAAAAATTGAGTGGGCCTAGTCTGAATTATTCTACTTATGATAAAGAATTATACGCTCTTGTTCGGACTTTAGAAACATGCCAACATTATTTATGGCCCAAAGAATTTGTTATACATTCTGATCATGAATCTTTGAAACATATTAAAAGTCAAGCTAAACTGAACCGTAGACATGCTAAATGGGTTGAATTCATTGAGACTTTCCCTTATGTCATTAAACACAAGAAGGGAAAAGAAAATGTTATTGCTGATGCATTGTCTCGTCGCTATACTATGCTTTCACAATTTGACTTCAAAATATTTGGTTTGGAGACCATCAAAGATCAATATGTGCATGATGCTGATTTTAAAGATGTAATGCAGAATTGTAAAGAAGGAAGAATGTGGAACAAGTTTGTCGTTAACGATGGATTTGTGTTTCGTGCTAACAAGCTATGCATTCCAGCTAGCTCCGTTCGTCTTTTGTTGTTGCAGGAGGCGCATGGAGGAGGATTAATGGGATACTTTGGCGTGAAGAAGACGGAGGACGTACTTGCTACACATTTCTTTTGGCCAAAGATGAGACGGGATGTTGAGCATTTTATTGCTCGATGCACTACATGTCAAAAAGCTAAGTCACGACTCAATCCTCATGGTTTATATATGCCTTTGCCTGTACCTAGTGTTCCTTGGGAGGATATATCTATGGACTTTGTTTTAGGTTTACCTCGAACAAAGAAGGGGAGGGATAGCATATTTGTTGTCGTGGATAGATTCTCGAAAATGGCACACTTTATACCATGTCATAAAAGCGATGATGCTGTTAATGTTGCTGATTTGTTCTTTCGTGAAATTATTCGCTTGCATGGTGTGCCAAATACTATTGTTTCAGATCGTGATACTAAATTTCTTAGCCACTTTTGGAGATGTTTATGGGCTAAGTTGGGGACTAAACTGCTTTTTAGTACTACTTGTCACCCCAAACTGATGGCCAAACTGAAGTAGTCAATAGAACATTGTCTACTATGCTTAGGGCTGTTTTGAAGAGTAATAAGAAAATGTGGGAGGAATGCTTGCCTCATATTGAATTTGCTTATAATCGTTCATTGCATTCTACTACTAAGATGTGCCCTTTTGAAGTTGTGTATGGTTTCCTACCTCGTGCACCTATTGATTTGTTGCCTCTTCCATCTTCGGAGAAGGTTAATTTTGATGCTAAACAACGTGCTGAATTGATTTTAAAAATGCATGAGTTAACTAAGGAAAACATTGAGCATATGAATGCCAAATATAAACTTGCTGGAGATAAGGGTAGAAAACATGTTGTGTTTGCACCTGGAGATCTTGTTTGGTTACATTTGCGTAAGGATAGATTTCCTGATTTGCGCAAATCAAAGCTCATGCCACGGGCTGACGGTCCCTTTAAGGTGTTAGAGAAAATAAATGATAATGCATATAAACTTGAGCTGCCTGCAGATTTTGGGGTTAGTCCCACTTTTAACATTGCAGATTTGAAGCCTTATTTGGGTGAGGAAGATGAACTTCCGTCGAGGACGACTTCATTTCAAGAAGGGGAGGATGATGAGGACATCAATACAATTGTTACACCCACAGGCCCTGCTGCTATACATACTGGACCAATTACTAGAGCTCGCGCACGCCAACTAAATTACCATGTACTTTCGTTTCTTGGTAATGATTCTAATGTTCATGAGAATATGATGCTGCCTAAATTGGATACATTTGTTTTGCTTACAAATGAAGGGCCTAGCTTGGAGAAGGATGAACATTGGAGCAAGAACAAGCATGGAGATGATGGCATGCGCAAGGGGAACAAGAACGGAGTTACAAGTGATGATTTCAGGACTTTGAAGCCACCATAATGGGTGCATGAAGCCTTGGACGAAATATACAAGATGCCACTTCATAAATTTCGTCCCGAGGCTATTTTAGGTGCTGCGTCACCTTATTATTGGGCCAGGCCCATGTAATTTCGAAATACATAAGTATAGGCTATTTTTAGAGTCCGTATGTGTGGGGAAACAAGAGATAGGGTTGATTTCGGACCCCTCCACCAAGGGCCACGAAATTCCCCCCTCTTCCTCCATATATACAGCCCTTAGGGCATCGTTTAGACTTTGGGTTTTGTTTAGATTAAAAGTTCGCCATAGCTGCAACTTCGCGTACTTCGTTTGTGTTCAACGACCAGACAAAGGCGTCACAGAACCCCACCTAGATCAATAAAGCTTTCATCTTATAGTCGCAATATCCAGATTGCAATCTTAGTTTCTTGCTTGTTCTTCGTTTGCTCGCAGGAAACAGACCCTCGTGGTCAGGTTGATCGTGCTCCGGCGTGGTCAATAACCTCTCGGAGTTGGTTTAGCGATTGCTAAGGCGCGACGTCCTCGCACGTTCGTAGTCGGATCGTCAAAGTCGACTTCCACCAAAGCGAAATCCACCATCTCATCGAAAGACGGGACACCTCCGCCTCTATCATAGGTTCTCGAAAATGGCACACTTTATACCATGTCATAAAAGCGATGCTGCTGTTAATGTTGCTGATTTGTTCTTTCGTGAAATTATTCGCTTACATGGTGTGCCAAATACTATTGTTTCAGATCGTGATACTAAATTTCTTAGCCACTTTTGGAGATGTTTATGGGCTAAGTTGGGGACTAAGCTGCTTTTTAGTACTACTTGTCACCCCCAAAGTGATGGACAAACTGAAGTAGTCAATAGAACATTGTCTACTATGCTTAGGGCTGTTTTGAAGAATAACAAGAAAATGTGGGAAGAATGCTTGCCTCATATTGAATTTTCTTATAATCGTTCATTGCATTCTACTACTAAGATGTGCCCTTTTGAAATTGTGTATGGTTTCCTACCTCGTGCACCTATTGGTTTGTTGCCTCTTCCATCTTCAGAGAAGGTTAATTTTGATGCAAAAGAACGTTCTGAATTGATTTTAAAAATGCATGAGTTAACTAAGGAAAACATTGAGCGTATGAATGCTAAATATAAACTTGCTGGAGATAAGGGTAGAAAACATGTTGTGTTTGCGCCTGGAGATCTTGTTTGGTTACATTTGCGTAAAGATAGATTTCCTAATCTACACAAATCAAAGCAAATGCCACGTGCTGATGGTCCTTTTAAGGTGTTAGAGAAAATAAATGATAATGCATATAAACTTGAGCTACCTGTAGATTTTGGGGTTAGTCCCACTTTTAACATTGCAGATTTGAAGCCTTATTTGGGTGAGGAAGATGCGCTTCCATCGAGGACGACTTCATTTCAAGAAGGGGAGGATGATGAGGACATCAATACAATTGTTACACCCACAGCCCCTGCTGCTATACATACTGGACCAATTACTAGAGCTCGTGCACGCCAACTAAATTACCAGGTACTTTCGTTTCTTGGTAATGATTCTAATGTTCATGAGAATATGATGCTGCCTAAATTGGATACATTTGTTTTGCTTACAAATGAAGGGCCTAGCTTGGAGAAGGATGAACATTGGAGCAAGAACAAGCATGGAGATGATGGCATGCGCAAGGGGAACAAGAACGGAGTTACAAGTGATGATTTCAGGACTTTGAAGCCACCATAATGGGTGCATGAAGCCTTGGACGAAATATACAAGATGCCACTTCATAAATTTCATCCCGAGGCTATTTTAGGTGTTGCGTCACCTTATTATTGGGCCAGGCCCATGTAATTTTGAAATACATAAGTATAGGCTATTTTTAGAGTCCGTATGTGTGGGGAAACAAGAGATAGGGTTGATTTCGGACCCCTCCACCAAGGGCCACGAAATTCCCCCCTCTTCCTCCATATATACAGCCCTTAGGGCATCGTTTAGACTTTGGGTTTTGTTTAGATTAAAAGTTCGCCATAGCTGCAACTTCGCGTACTTCGTTTGTGTTCAACGACCAGACAAAGGCGTCACAGAACCCCACCTTGATCAATAAAGCTTTCATCTTATATTCGCAATATCCAGATTGCAATCTTAGTTTCTTGCTTGTTCTTCGTTTGCTCGCAGGAAACAGACCCTCGTGGTCAGGTTGATCATGCTCCGGCGTGGTCAATAACCTCTCGGAGTTGGTTTAGCGATTGCTAAGGCGCGACGTCCTCGCACGTTCGTAGTCGGATCGTCAAAGTCGACTTCTACCAAAGCGAAATCCACCATCTCATCGAAAGACGGGACACCTCCGCCTCTATCAGATTGGTTCGGATATGATGAACTAACCCTAATTTTTTTTGTGGCTTTTTCGTGGACTATAGGTATGAAGAACAGACTCGATCTAAACTACGAAAAACTGTAAAATCTCACTGAGCAACCTGGAAATCTGATACCACTTGATAGAGGCTAAGGTGTCCCGTCTTTCGATGAGATGATGGATATCGCTTTGGTGGAAGTCGACTTTGACGATCCGACTACGAACGTGCGAGGACGTCGCGCCTTAGCAATCGCTAAACCAACTCCGAGAGGTTATTGACCACGCCGGAGCACGATCAACCTGACCACGAGGGTCTGTTTCCTGCGAGCAAACGAAGAACAAGCAAGAAACTGAGATTGCAATCTGCATATTGCGAATATAAGATGAAAGCTTTATTGATCAAGGTGGGGTTCTGTGACGCCTTTGTCTGGTCGTTGAACACAAACGAAGTACGCGAAGTTGCAGCTATGGCGAACTTTTAATCTAAACAAAACCCAAAGTCTAAACGATGCCCTAAGGGCTGTATATATGGAGGAAGAGGGGGGAATTTCGTGGCCCTTGGTGGAGGGGTCCGAAATCAACCGTATCTCTTGTTTCCCCACACATACGGACTCTAAAATAGCCTATACTTATGTATTTCGAAATTACATGGGCCTGGCCCAATAATAAGGTGACGCAGCACCTAAAATAGCCTCTGGACGAAATTTATGAAGTGGCATCTTGTATATTTCGTCCAAGGCTTCATGCACCCATTATGGTGGCTTCAAAGTCCTGAAATCATCACTTGTAACTTCGTTCTTGTTCCCCTTGCGCATGCCATCATCTCCATGCTTGTTCTTGCTCCAATGTTCATCCTTCTCCAAGCTAGGCCCTTCATTTGTAAGCAAAACAAATGTATCCAATTTAGGCAGCATCATATTCTCATGAACATTAGAATCATTACCAAGAAACGAAAGTACCTGGTAATTTAGTTGGCGTGCACGAGCTCTAGTAATTGGTCCAGTATGTATAGCAGCAGGGGCTGTGGGTGTAACAATTGTATTGATGTCCTCATCATGGCCCTTGGTGGAGGGGTCCGAAATCAACCCTATCTCTTGTTTCCCCACACATACGGACTCTAAAAATAGCCTATACTTATGTATTTCGAAATTACATGGGCCTGGCCCAATAATAAGGTGACGCAACACCTAAAATAGCCTCGGGACGAAATTTATGAAGTGGCATCTTGTATATTTCGTCTAAGGCTTCATGCACCCATTATGGTGGCTTCAAAGTCCTGAAATCATCACTTGTAACTCCGTTCTTGTTTCCCTTGCGCATGCCATCATCTCCATGCTTGTTCTTGCTCCAATGTTCATCCTTCTCCAAGCTAGGCCCTTCATTTGTAAGCAAAACAAATGTATCCAATTTAGGCAGCATCATATTCTCATGAACATTAGAATCATTACCAAGAAACGAAAGTACCTGGTAATTTAGTTGGCGTGCACGAGCTCTAGTAATTGGTCCAGTATGTATAGCAGCAGGGGCTGTGGGTGTAACAATTGTATTGATGTCCTCATCAGGCTCCCGATTGGTTTTTCGTTGCTACAAAGGCTTGCAGCGGCGGAACTCCCGATCTAGGTTTATTTTTGGAGGTTTCGAGATTCATAGGAATTTTTGGCGTGGGTTTCACGTCAGGGGGTCCATGAGGTAGCGACAAGATAGCGGGGCGCGCCCTATGGGGGGCGCCCTCCACCCTTGCCGTCACCTTGGGACTCTTCTGGCCCAGCCATGATGCTCTGTGGGCTTCTTCTGGTCCATAAAAAATCACCATAAATTTTCAGCTCATTTGGACTCCGTTTGATATTCCTTTTCTGTAAAACTGAAAACAAGGAAAAAAACAGAAACTGGCACTAGGCTCTAGGTTATTAGGTTAGTCCCAAAAATAATATAAAATAGCATATTAATGCATATAAAATAACTAAGATGGATAATATAGTAGCATGGAAGAATAAAAAATTATAGATACATTGGAGACGTATCAAGCATCCCAAGCTTAATTCCTGCTCATCCTCGAGTAGGTAAATGATAAAAACATAATTTTTGATGTGGAATGCTACCTAACATATTTATCCATGTAATCTTCTTTATTGTGGCAAGAATATTCAGATCCATAAGATTCAAAACAAAAGTTTAATATTGACATAAAAACAATAATACTTCAAGCATACTAATAAAGCAATCATGTCTTCTCAAAGTAACGTGGCCAAAGAAAGTTAACCCTACAAAATCATATAGTGTGGCTATGCTCCATCTTTATCACACAAATTATTAAATCATGCACAACACCAATGACAAGCCAAGCAATTGTTTCATACTTTTGATTTTCTCAAACTTTTTCAACTTTCACGCAATACATGGGTGTGAGCCATGGATAAATCACTATAGGTGGATAGAATATGGTGGTTGTGGAGAAGACAAAAAGAAGAAGATAGTCTCACATCAACTAGGCGTATCAACGGGCTATGGAGATGCCCATCAATAAATATCAATGTGAGTGAGTAGGGATTGCCATGCAACAGATGCAATAGAGCTATAAGTGTATGAAAGCTCAAAAAGAAACTAAGTGGGTGTGCATCCAACTCGGTTGCTCACGAAGACCTAGGGCAATTTGAAGAAGCCCATCATTGGAATACACAAGCCAAGTTCTATAATAAAAAATCCCAATAGTATATGAAAGTGATAAGATAGGAGACTCTCTATCATGAAGATCTTGATTCTACTTTGAAGCACAAGTGTGGAAAAAGGATAGTAGCATTGTCCCTTCTCTCTATTCTCTCATATTTTTTTATTTTGGGCTCTTTGGCCTCTTTTTATTCATTTATTTTTCTTTCCTCTTTCCTCTTTTTTATTTTTTTCGTCTGGAGTCTCATCCCGTCTTATGGGGGAATCATAATCTCCATCATCCTTTCCTCACATGGGACAATGCTCTAATAATGATGATCATCACACTTTTATTTACTTACAACTCAAGAATTACAACTTGATACTTAGAACAAATATATGACCATATGAATGTCTCCGGTGGTGTACCGGGATGTGCAATCATCAAGAGTGACATGTATAAAAATTATGAAAGGTGGCTTTGCCACAAATACTATGCCAACTACATGATCATGCAAAGCAATATGACAATGATGAAGCATGTCATAATAAACGAAACGGTGGAAGTTGCATGACAATATATGTCAGAATGGCTATGAAAATGCCATAATAGGTAGGTATGGTGGCTGTTTTGAGGAAGGGTAATGGTGGGTGTAATGCACCAGCGAAAGTTGCGCGGTACTAGAGAGGCTAGCAATGGTGGAAGGGTGAGAGTGCGTAGAATCCATGGGCTGAATATTAGTCATGAAGAACTCACATACTTATTGCAAAAATATATTAGCTATCGAAACAAAGTACTACACGCAGGCTCCTAGGGGGATAGATTGGTAGGAGAAGACCAGCGCTCGTCCCCGACCGCAACTCATAATGAAGACAATCAATAAATAAACCATGCTCCGACTTCATCACATAATGGTTCACCATACGTGCATGCTACAGGAATCACAAACTTTAACACAAGTATTTCTACCAATCCACAACTACTCGCTAGCATGACTCTAATATCACCATCTTTATATCTCAAAACAATCATAAGGAATCAAACTTCTCATAGTATTCAATGCACTTTATATGAAAGTTTTTATTATATCCCTCTTGGATGCCCATCATATTAGGACTAAATTCATAACCTAAGAAAATTACCATGCTGTTTAGAGACTCTCAAAATAATATAAGTGATTCATGAGAGTTCATCAATTTCAATAAAATAAAACCGTTGCCGTGCTCTAAAAAGATATAAGTGAAGCACTAGAGCAAATTACAAACTACTCCAAAAGATATAAGTGAAGATCAATGAGTAGTCGAATAATTATGTAACTATGTGAAGACTCTCTAACATTTAAGAATTTTAGATCTAGGGATATTATTCAAACAACAAGCAAATCCTAATAAAATAAAATGACGCTCCAAGAAAAACACATATCATGTGGTGAATAAAAATATAGCTCTGATACGTCTCCAACGTATCTATAATTTATGAAGTATTCATGCTATTATATTATCCATCTTAGATGTTTTATAAGCTATTTTATATGATTTTTGGGACTAACCTATTAACCTAGAGCCCAGTGCCAGTTTCTGTTTTTCCCTTGTTATTGAGTATTGCCGAAAAGGAATACCAAACGGAGTCCAATTGACGTGCCAATTTTTGATGATTTTTTATGGACCAAAAGAAGCCTCCGGAGTAAAAGAGTTGGGCCAGAAGAGTGCCGAGCCGTCCACAAGGGTGGGGGCGTGCCCCACCCCCCTGGGCGTGGGCCCCTATCTCGTAGACGACTCGAAGACCCCCCCTGACATGAAACCGACGCCAAAAATTCCTATAATACAGAAACCCCCAAAAAATAACCTAGATCGGAAGTTCCGCCGCCGCAAGCCTCTGTAGCCATGAGAAATCAATCTAGACCCTCTCTGGTATCCTGCCAGAGGGGCCCATCATCACCGGAGGCTATGGAGGAGGATCCCGGAGGGGCCATCATCGCCATGAAGGCCAAGGACCAGAGGGAGAACCTCTCCCCATCCAGGGGGAGGCCATGGAGGAGGAAGCACAAGGGGGAGAACCTCTTCTCCTCTCCCTCGGTTGCACCGGAGTGCCATCGGGAGGGGAATCATCACCGCGGTGACCGTCTTCATCAACATCAGCATCCTCATCTCTTTTACGCGGTCCACTCTCCCGCACCCCGTTGTAATCCCTACTTGAACATGGTGCTTTATGTCACATATTATGATCCAATGATGTGTTGCCATCCTATGATGTTTTGAGTAGATTTCCTTTGTCTATGGGTTGATTGATGATCTAGATTGGTACGAGTTGTATGTTTTATTTTGGTGCTGTCCTATTGTTCCCTCCGTGTCGCGCAAGCGTGAGGGATTCCCACTGTAGGGTGTTGCGATACGTTCATGATTCGCTTATAGTGGGTTGCTTGAGTGACAGAAGCATAAACCCGAGTAAGGGGGTTGTTGCGTATGGGATAAAGGGGACTTGATGCTTTAATGCTATGGTTGGGTTTTACCTTAATGATCTTTAGTAGTTGCGGATACTTGCTAGAGTTCCAATCATAAGTGCATATGATCCAAGAAGAGAAAGTATGTTAGCTTATGCCTCTCCCTCATATGAAATTGCAATGACGACTACCGGTCTTGTTAACAATTGCCTAAGACAATTCCGCACACCAATCCACCATTATTCCACACTCGCTATTTATAATATTTAGTAATATATTCTAACTTTATGATAACAACACCTACTTTTATATTTTATCTCTCCGATACAATGCAAAGTTATCCTCTTCATACCCACAACGTAGTTTTATTTCTCGTTTCTAGTTGGAAGAAAATGTTCGGTGTACGTAGAGTCATATCAGTGGCAGATAGGACTTGAGAGAATATTGATCTTACCTTGAGCTCCTTGTGGGTTCGACACTCCATGCTTATCACTTCCACCATTAGGAATTGCTACGATGATTCCCTGCACTTGGGAATTATCAAGCTCCAAGTAAGGTTACCGATCAACAAAGACGAAAGAGGGAATGCCATCCAAGGCATCCCCAAGCTCAGGCTCTTGGTTGTCCTTGAATGGTACCTTGGGATGCCTTGGGCATCCCCAAGATTAGTCTCTTACCACTCCTTATTCTGTAGTCCATCAAAACCTTACCCAAAACTTGAAAACTTCACAACACAAAACTCAACAGGAAACTCGTAAACTCAGTTAGTATAACTAGATGACACCCCTCGCGTTGCTGCGGAGACTTATTGGAGTTGCATTTGGGTAGACATGAAAAGACTCGAGAGGTAAGCAAAAGGACATCACATCATAACATAATAAAACATTTAAAAAAATATGTGGCATGGTAAATAGATCAAATGTAATGAAGGAAGATCGTCTAGAAATATTTTTACTTTTCTTGCCACAATATTAAGTGCACGACTAACATGATAATCAGTAGTGCATGAGTTGAGTAAAACTTGCATCATAATATAATACCAATATCATTAAATTAGTCGACTAAACACTCCATATTTTGAGAATAGGTTTAACGGTGGTCTTGGACTTTACATCAACATGGAAGAGATTATTCATGAAGATTACCATTGAAAGGAAAGTAATGGAAGCAATATATTTCAATCTTTCAAGCTGAAAGGACCTATGAAAGATTAACCAAGAAGTGATGAAAGATTGTCATACCACACCGAAGGTCCCCGATAAAATATTTACAATACGCTACAAATCTAGTAACCCGTATTTACTCTCTTCCTAAAACTCAGCTTTGGACTAAAACAGTAAATAAATAAATAGGTGGAAGATTAACCGAAAAGTGATGAAAGATTGTGATACCATATTGAAGGTCCCCAGTCACAATTTTACAATAGACCATAAATCTAATAACTTGTATTTACTCTCTTCCCAAAGCTCAGTCTTAGGACAAAACAATAAATAAATAAATAAATATGTGACACTGGAGAGATATTCACAGTTGTCCTGCAACAAAAATCATTTAAAAACGGGTAATCAACATATTGTAGTTAATGGAAAATCTAAGATAAACTTCTAGTATTACTTACGATATGTATGTTAGAAAAGTTGCAACCCTTTGGAGGCAAAGATATACCTGATATAGTGATGATTGATAAAGGTAAATTCCCAGCATAAACTTAAGATGTGCAGGTCAAAAAAGTGTAACCCTTTGGAGACAAAGATATACCTGATATAGTGGTGATTGATAAAGGTAAATTTCCAGCATAAACTTAAGATGTGCAGGTCAAAAAAAGTGTAACCCTTTGGAGGCAAAGATGTACCTGGTATATAGAGATGACTGATAAAGAATTGTAACCCTTTTAATATATAATCACGATGGTCACTCGTTGCGATGGTTATATATCAAAAAAATTTGTCACTACCATATTAGAACTGAATAGTAAAATGCATTTGTACATGGATCTTCAAATACGATTGTCATGCGAAATATATAAGTGTGTAAGCTGAAGCTTGCAGCAACACCTCTTGAGCCGGATACCTTGAAACAACAGGTCAGTTTTAGCATTTTTGGTACATATACACAAAAGAGTAAAATGGCCTTTTCATACAGAAAGTCACCCGATGGAAATATAATCTGTGTAAGGAGGACCGGAACATACTTCTGTTGCCGTCCCCAAGTCGACAATTTTAACAATACCATTCGTCAGTCGTCACCAACATATTTTCTGAAAGAAAAGAATTCTCTTTAAAAAATTCATATATAGGTATTGGGGCATATATATTCCACCAAATTACCAGGTTTCATGTCGTGATGAAATTACCCATTATGTACATATATCTCACAGAACCATCTTATAGTGGTTGCGATCCGGATCTTGGTGGCGTGGTGACCTGTCGTCTTTCATTGGAGGTCATGGGCAACGGCAAGATGGAGGGAGGGAGAGCAAGACTGCAGCAGGCGTCACCACTATAGTCGCAGGAAGACCTAGTCGTGGCAACCGGATGCAGCCGGACCGTCGATCATGCCGGAGGTGCTCCCTGATGCAAAGATTAGTTTCCATCCGCTGCACCCTATTGTAGACAGGGGAAATGATTGATTCATTTGTGGGGGGAGGGTGTTCTGATTCGTTGAGACAGAGGGCTTGAACGATTGATCGCTTCGTTTCTTAATTATCTATAGGCAGAAGAGGGAGGGTCCGTGCTTTACGGAAATGAAGAGATGGTGTTCCGTGCGTTCCCTGCGCTGGTAACAAAACGTTAGAAGTTGAAGAGCAAATTAAAAAAATAATGTATCCAGTGATTTGTCCGGAAAAAAATTGTGAGGTGGCATTTGTGGGCCATGTATGGTGATGTGGATGGGCTGCATGTCAAGAGAAATAACATAGTGGGGATGAACTATTTAGGTATTATAGATAAAGCAAATCACCACTTAGGTACTGTTGTGAATTCATTCCAAATTTATATTGGTGTCATATCTACTGTATTCCAACTTCTCCATGGTTCATACTGTCGTGGAATTGTCATGGCAGATGTCCTAGTGTGAGGACTTAATCGTGAGGCCAACGCACCTATGTGGTAGCTTGAGAGGGGTTTGGCGGAATCGAGAGACACAACATAAGACAAGGATTTAGACAGCTTCGGGCCCCGGGAAACATCATCCGGCAATAACCCTACATGTTGTTTGTGGCTAGGTCTTATTATGATCATCAGGGAGTTGCCGGATTACCGGCTCTTTGTATCTAGCCTTAGCGATTGTTTCTTGCCCCCCTTTGGGGAGCCCTGCCCCTCCTTATATAAGTTAGAGGGGCGGGTTACATGTGGAGTCCTATTATGATTAGGACCAGTCTACCTTCTAATACAAACCGGATACAAGTCTAAGTCTTAATTCCTTGTAAGACAAATATTCCTCACGCCTTTCCTCTTAAACCGGCCCACCATAACATGAACCGGCCGTCTGGGCCTTTGGCTGTAACATCCCAAATTTCCAATTTGGAATGTTATACATTAGATCATCATTGCATATCATATTTTATTTTGCTTTTCGTTGATCCTAGAAATTCTATGCAACTCAAGGACCCACGGAGAGAGTTGGGGATTTCGTTATTTTCATATTTGAGTTTTCTCAAATTTTGAGAATAGGATCATTTGATTTTATTTATTTTATCGTCAATTATTTCTATTACAAAAACATGAGAGAGGGAATAAAATGACTTTCCCAAAATAAAGAAATATTGAGGATCAAATAATAAAATCAAATAAGATTTTATTTCGGAGTTTTTCGGGGTTTTTATTTGAATTTAGGAAAAATGTGCGTTTTTCAAAATTGCATTTAGGTCCCAAATAAATGTTCACCTTGTGCGGCTTGATTTTAGAAGCCCGTGAAAATTTATTTCGGAATTTTTGGAGTCCGTTTAGTATTTCTTTTTGTTTTTCTTCTGCGCGTAATAAAAAAACGAACCGACCTACGGGCTGTGTCCGGCTAGGACTCCGGCCCGAGGTGGCTTTATAAGCCGGCCCAGCCCCGGGGGAAACCCTAGCCCCGAG
>NC_057806.1:250730637-250757359 GCF_018294505.1 Triticum aestivum | reverse complement strand
GCGCCGCCCCGCCCGCACGCTCGCCGAGGTTCGCCACCGCCTCGAAATCCGTGCCCGTTTCTTTTAGAAAACCGTCGGTTTTCCGTCGGTTTTTCCATCGTTTTCTTAGTTTCGGTTTTCTTTTAAATAGATCGGTTTTTCCAGTTTATTTAAAATAGTGAGCGTTCGTCCGTTCGTTCGTTTTAGCGAGTGTTCGTCGTTTTTCTTTTTCCCGGATTAAATCCATGATTTTTCTGATCGCGATTCCTGATCCAATTTTCATTTTAGTATAACTTTTGCTCGTTTATCAGAATCAGGCGATTCAAGCGCCTGGAGTTTCGTCTCGAAACCCTCTATCCGTTTAACCAACTTAAACAAGATTTTGCCACTGTAAAATTTGCCCTAGATCCAGATTAGTAGAACGAAGTTATTTTCTTTCGCCGTTTGACTTTCGTTGCTTCATTCGATTTGATTCTTTTTGCCAACCGGAGTTCTTAAGTTGAACTTCTGGTTAGATCTCTTATTTGAGTTTTACCTGTGCATTAGATGAGTACTTATTGTATGCTTGTTTGTTTGTCTGCGATAGAATACCCGGAGTGCGCCGCCTGTTACTTCGAATCTCTAGGTTTCGCGGATCATCAGCAAGGCAAGTAACACTTTGATCATATTTTTCCTACTACCCAGTTTTATTGCATTAGATCAATCCTTACACATTGCAAGATTAGGATCTAATTAAATTGTGGGATGGGAAGTAGTTGAGGTAGTACCTATTACATGTTTATTATCAAACCTTTGGGAGTTACTTCTACGCATTGCTTAATTTGCTATGCTATGCTCGTAGACGTGGTTTGGGTGAGTGATATCCATGACAGATGTGAGTTTTGTTAATTAATGGTTTATCTAAGGTGGCAACTTAAACACACAGCTGGGTGGATTGAGGCACCTGGGTATTCCAGGACTTGCCTGTTTTCTTTTGGACCGCCACCCAGGCTCAAAGGGATCATGAGACTATTCATACTAGAAACTTCCGTGTGCATCCACAAGCTATTATGGGCTCTAGCATAGTTGACTAAGTCGTGCAAACTCTTACAGTGGTAGACTAGCAGATGTAGGGGATGTAGGTGGTACGGTCTACCCGATCGTAAGGTGCCAGCGCTTCTGAAAGACTATGTCTCGGTCATCCGTCTTCTCAAACACCATGTAGTGCGAGAAACCAAACGGAGGCGATCGAGTCTTGTGGGGAAAAGTGCGCAAACCTCTGCAGAGTGTAATAAACTAATCATGATTAGCCGTGTCTCCGGTTATGGACATCTTGAGTATCTAGTACCTGGATTATCATGTGAATCTCAACATGTTACTCTAAATTAATTTTGCTGGGTTATGTTTAATGATGATGTTTAATTGGGATTGAGAATGCTGTCAACCATTCTCAATGTTTAACAACTACCATGATAGTAATTAAATATTATTCCTTTCAAGTAGGGAAAAATTGGCTTTACGCAAACCTGTAACCATAGAGCTTTCCACCAGCCCAATATGCATATAGTATAGCTGTTTCATTCCATTACTCTCTATGTGTTACCTTGCCAGCATATTCCATGTGCTGACCCGTTTTTGGGCTGCAACGTTAATGTTGCAGACTTTTCAGACGATGATTAAGGAGTTTTAGGTCGTGGTTCTATACTCAGCGATGCCGTTGGAGTTGATGGACTTATCTTCCAAGCCTTCCGCTGTTATCGTTATTAGATGGCCTTAAGCCATATTTATTGTAATAAGTTCTCTTATGAGACACTCGATTTAATAAGTGTGTGATTGCTACTCTGTTATAAATCCTCCGAGTACTGTGTGGTGTCAGCATTACTGATCCAGGGATGACACCGGAGCATAGAGATCAGACTGTTTAAGGTCTGGTCGCTACAGAGATGGTGTCAGAGCACACGCTGACTGTAGGACACGACCACTAAGCTAAAAGACCTAGATCACTTTTCACTCTCTTCTCTTCTGACTTCTCATCTTTTCTACTCTTTAGGATGGCGGATGCAAGGGACAAGTTCACGCAACCGGATGAAGATACACCCTTTGGACGTCACTTGAAGGAAGTCACTAGATACCTGAATATAGGAGTACCAAGCTTCACCGGAACCTACAACGCCACTTTACCTGAAGAAGAGCGCTGGATGATTCAAGTTCAAGTTCCAGGAAGGACGTTCATGCCAGTCACTGAGCCCATAGAGTTTTCTTTTGATGCACCAACTTGGAGTCTAGGAAAGAGCATGGCAGCTCACATCGCCATGGGACGCATTGGAGAAGTCTACCACAAGGATCTCAAGGATACTATCTACCAGATTTGTGGGCGCCCAGATGAGCACGGGAGATGATTAGCACCAGGAACGATAGATCAATCATAGCTTTTATCCAGGAGTTAAACCAGCACATTCGACGACAGGAGAACCAAATGTGCGCTGACATGATAGATCTGAAGAAAGCAAGGACAAGAATCAAGGAATTGGAGGAAGAACTCAAGGCTACACGTGAAGATTATGAAGAGGAAATTGAAGTATTGGTGGAGAAGAATGACGACCTGGTCAAGAAGATTGGAATATTTATGGGAGGCCCTACACCAGTAGATGAAGACGAAGAACCCAAGGAGATTAGCCCGGAAGACTACATCATCATCGACAACACCGACTCGGATCCAGATAGTAGCGATGATGACTATGTTGCTGAAGCTGGAGCAGATATCATGGAGTCTGATGAGGACATGACTACCTTGGATATGACCAAATATATTGCATATATGCATATTTGTCAGGTGATTTCTAGTGCAAACTATTCAATAATCTATTTATGTTATCCAGAACAAAAATACTTCACACACTTTTGTGTTTTGTCTAATTGCAGGTGTATGGGACATTTGTACAATCCACATATGAAGATAAGGAAGAAAGAGATGTTTATTTGCTGTCCAAAAAGTTCTCTCACGTCACTTTTGGCCCAAGAGAAGATAGAGTCCAAGTCTCTCACGTTCTGGATTCAGATTCGGACTGCACAGACATACCTGACTCAAAACGCACACAAGTTTTCCATACGGACTCCGAATTGGGTGATTCTTTTTTTGTTGGAAACTAGATTTCGTGCACTTTCCAACCCAATTGGAATCACCTTCAAATTCGTCCGGAGCGTTGAGTTGTGGACGAAACAATCTGATGCTGCAGCAGAATCCGAGTCAAACTACAAGTCCAAAGGTGTTACATCACCTCCACTTGGGCCCATTGGCCTTGTACGACCTAGATTTAGTTTTAGGCTGCCTTGGGACGTCCTCCCACCTCCTTGGCCGCCACCCCTTGCTCCTATATAAGTAGATCCATCTAGTAGCTTTTCCTTGGGATTTGTTTAGTTAAAAGTTAGCCATTGCAACTTCATGTACTTTGTTTGTGTCCAACGACCAGACCAAGACCGCTTACAGATCCCCATCTTTATCAATACTTCATATATACTCGCAATATTCAGATTGCTTTTATCATATTCTTGCTTGTTCTTCGATTGCTTGCAGGAATAGACCTTCGTGGTCAGGTTGATTGTGCTCCAGCGTGGTCAATAACCTTTCGGAGTTGGTTTAGCGATTGCTAAGGCGCAACGTCGTGCACGTTTGTAGTCGGATCGTCAAAGTCATCTTCACCAAATCGATAGTTATCATCTCATCGAAAGATCGGGACACCCCGCCTCTATCAAGTGTTATCAGTTTTCATGTTGCTCGGTGAGAATTTCCAGTTTTTCCTAGATTAGATTTATTTTCTTACCTATTGTCCAAGAAAAAGCCACAAAAGAAAAGTTAGATCTATTCATCCTTTGTCCTAGCCAGACTGAGCCTTTGCAATTTTCTTTTCATTGTTTGCATTATTGAATTATCGGTTGCATCGCCGTGTCGAGTTGCTGGTCTTAGTGTCTAGTTCCTTTAGAGTTTCGAGTTCTGTTCACATTAGTCACGCAGCCGCTGCATCATTATCCCATCCGCTGTCCACCATCCCATCCACCAATTTCCACCACGTGCTACGCACTGTTTATTGTCATAATCATAGTTGAGGTCACTCACATCTTCGCCTGATCGAATCTGCATCTTATCTAGTTTGTCTTGGAAAGAGGGAGAAAAAGAATATAAAGAAAAAAAAGAGAGAAAAAAGGAAAGAAAAAAAAAGAAAAAGAGGGAGAAGAAAAAGAAAAAAAAAGCGTGAGAAAAAAAAAGAGAAAAAAAATTGGATCTATCTAGAATCAATCTCGTACCTGAATTCGGATTGGAATCTGTTTTGCGCACTGTTCAGTAAAACAGGTGTATCTTCCTCATACGAAGTCCGTTTTGGCTCCGTGAGTACTCAAATTGAAGATAGCGACGAGCCGCATCTAAATAGTTGCAGAAGCTAGTTCAATATTTGACACTCAAAATCGGGTTCTAAATAGGTCTTTTTGCCCTCCGAAGTTCGTGAACACAGCTTGTTCCAATTTTTTAGGCCAGTTTTAGAATTCTTTGACTCCTCATATCAACTCGGAATTGAGTGATTCTTTTTGCATTGGAAAGCTTGAGTTAGTAGCATTCTTTGAAATAATTTATCAGAAAATTGTCTCAAACTTTTCAAGAGGAAAGTTGGAGAGAGAGTTGTTGTATATCCTGCTTGGCAGTTGTTTTTCATCATTATCTTCACTGCTGTTTTGATCTTCACTTATATCTTGCTGTCAAGAGCTACTTAGTATCCTTCATTGATGCTAGTTGTGCTACGCCGTGACCTCATTAGTGTTCTAGGCTCGCGTCTCTAGTCCGGTCTAGCCTAGGACCAGCACAGTACCGTCGTTGAGCGTTTATTCAACATTGCATCTTTGAATTGATTATTGCTAATCTTTTGCTACCATATATAGCCAACCTAGCTCCACATATTTCTACACCGTGTATACGTACGCTCCCCTGGCAATCGCTTTACTCAATATTCGGAGTTACTTGACACCGCTGGTTGCCGATCACCGCCTGCTGCATGGTAAGAACTTGTAAGATATTGATATTTGCTTTACTGTGAGCGTTTTACCACCACATCCTAGTAGTTATAGGAACATTATTTTTGGGTTTTGTTTCTTGTTGATAGAGGCAAAGGTGTCCCGTCTTTCGATGAGATGGGGGATTTCGGTTTGGTGGAAGTCGACTTTGACGATCCGACTACGAACGTGCGAGGACGTCGCGCCTTAGCAATCGCTAAACCAACTCCGAGAGGTTATTGACCACGCCGGAGCACGATCAACCTGACCACGAGGGTCTGTTTCCTGCGAGCAAACGAAGAACAAGCAAGAAACTAAGATTGCAATATGGATATTGCGAATATAAGATGAAAGCTTTATTGATCAAGGTGGGGTTCTGTGACGCCTTTGTCTGGTCGTTGAACACAAACGAAGTACGCGAAGTTGCAGCTATGGCGAACTTTTAATCTAAACAAAACCCAAGGAAAAGCTACTAGATGGATCTACTTATATAGGAGCAAGGGGTGGCGGCCAAGGAGGTGGGAGGACGTCCCAAGGCAGCCTAAAACTAAATCTAGGTCGTACAAGGCCAATGGGCCCAAGTGGAGGTGATGTAACACCTCTGGACTTGTAGTTTGACTCGGATTCTGCTGCAGCATCAGATTGTTTCGTCCACAACTCAACGCTCCGGACGAATTTGAAGGTGATTCCAATTGGGTTGAAAAGTGCACGAAATCTAGTTTCCAACAAAAAAAGAATCACCCAATTCGGAGTCCGTATGAAAAACTTGTATGCATTTCGAGTCAGGTGTGTCTGTGCAGTCCGAATCTGAATCCAGAACGTGAGAGACTTGGACTCTATCTTCTCTTGGGCCAAAAGTGACGTGAGAGAACTTTTTGGACAGCAAATAAACATCTCTTTCTTCCTTATCTTCATATGTGGATTGTACAAATGTCCCATACACCTGCAATTAGACAAAACACAAAAGTGTGTGAAGTATTTTTGTTCTGGATAACATAAATAGATTATTGAATAGTTTGCTCTAGAAATCACCTGACAAATATGCATATATGCAATATTTTTGGTCATATCCAAGGTAGTCATGTCCTCATCATCCTCCCCTTCTTGAAAATAAAGCCGTCCTCGGCGTTGCTTAATCTGAAATGTGGCTAACAAAAGAGACAAGGTGTACATGTTGTATATGTATATGTCATCCATTTTTACTTCCCTTGATTTTTGCATATATGACACATGAATAGATGAGTAACTTGCATAGTTCATAAAATCTAAAGCCAAAAAATTAGCACAAGAAGTAGAAGGCATGAAAATATTGCAACTCAGTTTGCACATATAAGTGAAGCTCTTATTCATTTCAAAAGATTGACAATGTTCATCATTAAACCATCCCAATATTGGTGAATAAACCTTACTTGCATCAAATTTACATGCTACAACATGCTTAAATAAGCAAACATGCAATAAGTCATTCAACACAGAATCATCACCAAGATTAGAGGTCATATCAAAATGATTAAACATTGGTTCTTTTGCATCAATAGTTAATTCAATGGGTGCACTCCAAATTGTTGGTATTTCAGTTGTTTGATCACATGGCAAAGTCAAATTATCAACGTAGTCCTCTAAAATAGGTGGTGTGATCAAAGTAGTGGGTAGCTCATCAGATGGTGCATTCAAATTGACAAGGCATTCATCATTCTCATGTAGAGATGGAAGATCAGTACCTTTGTCATTACCTCTTATGATCAACTCAGATGATGTAGCCACTCTCGGGGGCGATGTGTCACATGGTGGAGGTGATGTAGTCTTGACAACAACGGATGTGGTTGTCATAGTATGCCTAGTAGTTGAAGGAACAATCATATCAACTCTTGGAATGTGCACCGTGCGCTTGTTCTCCTCGTGGCCAACACGTCGTTTTATTTCCTGTTCAGCTTTGCAAGCAAGATGAAACAAATGGTCCATAGGATAACACTCTTCATGAATTAGTATCTCTTGAATATCACAGTTTAATCCTCCCCAAAATCTATACATAAAATCATCTTCACTTTCTTCTAAAGAGGAATGCAACAAGGTAGTTTGTAAATCATCATAATATTTTGTTACAGTTTCACTACCTTGTTTTAAGTGTTGCAACTTCTTAATCATGTCACGAGTATAATAAGCAGGGACGAAAGTATGTCGCATGGCAAGTTTCAAATCATCCCAAGTAGTAGGTATATAATCAGGGTGTAACCGACAATATTCACTCCACCAAACCAAAGCATAACCAATGAAAGAACCAACCGCAACCTTAACCTTTTTATGTTCATCGAAATTATGGGAAGCAAATATATTTTTTATGTCGAACTCCCATTCAATATATAAAGCAGGTTTAAAACGGCCATTAAATGATGGTATAGATACATTAACCTGATCATGTGCATTTGGATGTTTGTGCACCTCTCGTGACGGTTGTGCTATTTGCAAAGGTGGTGGCACGTCTCCCGCGATCGACGAAGCCCATGAATTGACTCTGGATCCTGTCATGATTAGTAGAACAAGAAACAAAACCCAAAAATAATGTTCCTATAACTACTAGGATGTGGTGGTAAAACGCTCACAGTAAAGCAAATATCAATGTCTTACACGTTCTTACCATGCAGCAGGCGGTGATCGGCAACCAGCGGTGTCAAGTAACTCCGAATATTGAGTAAAGCGATTGCCAGGGGAGCGTACGTATACACGGTGTAAAAATATGTGGAGCTGGGTTGGCTATATATGGTAGCAAAAGATTAGCAATAATCAATTCAAAGATGCAATGTTGAATAAACGCTCAACGACGGTACTGTGCTGGTCCTAGGCTAGACCGAACTAGAGACGCGAGCCTAGAACACTAATGAGGTCACGGCGTAGCACAACTAGCATCAATGAAGGATACTAAGTAGCTCTTGACAGCAAGATATAAGTGAAGATCACAACGACAGTGAAGATAATGATGAAAAACAACTGCCAAGCAGGATATACAACAACTCTTTCTCCAACTTTCCTCTTGAAAAGTTTGAGACAATTTTCTGATAAATTCTTTCAAAGAATGCTACTAACTCAAGCTTTCCAATGTAAAAAGAATCACTCAATTCCGAGTTGATATGAGGAGTCAAAGAATTCTAAAACTGACCTGAAAAATTGGAACAAGTTGTGTTCACGAACTTCGGAGGGCAAAAAGACCTATTTAGAAGCCGATTTTGAGGTGTCAAATATTGAACTAGCTTCTGCAACTATTTAGATGCGGCTCGTCGCTATCTTCAATTTGAGTACTCACGGAGCCAAAACTGACTTCGTATGAGGAAGATACACCTGTTTTACTGAACAGTGCACAAAACAGATTCCAATCCGAATTCAGGTACGAGATTGATTCTAGATAGATCCATTTTTTTTTCTTCTCTCTTTTTTTTCTCACGCCTTTTTTTTCTTTTTCTTCTCCCTCTTTTTCTTTTTTTTTCCTTCCTTTTTTCTCTCTTTTTTTTCTTTATCTTCTTTTTCTCCCTCTTTCCAAGACAAACTAGATAAGATGTAGATTGGATCAAGCGAAGATGGGAACGATCTCAACTATGATTATGACAATGAATGGTGGGTAGCACGTGGTGGAAATTGATGGATGGGTGGTGGACAGCGGAAGAGATAATGATGCAGCGGTGGCGTGACTAATGTGAACAGAACTCGAAACTCTAAACGAACTAGACACTAAGACCAGCAACTCGACACGACGATGCAACCGATAATTCAACTATGCAAGCAATGAAAAGAAAATTGCAAAGGCTCAGACTGGCTTGGACCAAGGATGAATAGATCTAACTCTTTTTGTGGCTTTTTCTTGGACAATAGGTAAGAAAATAAATCTAATCTAGGAAAACTGGAAATTCTCACTAAATAGATTATTGAATAGTTTGCACTAGAAATCACCTGACAAATATGCATATATGCAATATTTTTGGTCATATCCAAGGTAGTCATGTCCTCATCACTTGTTCTACTAATCATGACAGGATCCAGAGTCAATTCATGGGCTTTGTCGATCGCGGGAGACGTGCCACCACCTTTGCAAATACCACAACCGTCACGAGAGGTGCACAAACATCCAAATGCACATGATCAGGTTAATGTATCTATACCACCATTTAATGGCCGTTTTAAACCTGCTTTATATATTGAATGGGAGTTCGACATAAAAAATATATTTGCTTCCCATAATTTTGATGAACATAAAAAGGTTAAGGTTGTGGTTGGTTCTTTCACTAGTTATGCTTTGGTTTGGTGGAGTGAATATTGTCGGTTACACCCTGATTATATACCTACTACTTGGGATGATTTAAAACTTGCCATGCGACATACTTTCGTCCCTGCTTATTATACTCGTGACATGATTAAGAAGTTGCAACACTTAAAACACGGTAGTGAAACTGTAACAAAATATTATGATGATTTATAAACTACCTTGTTGCATTCCTCTTTAGAAGAAAGTGAAGATGATTTTATGGATAGATTTTGGGGAGGATTAAACCGTGATATTCAAGAGATACTAATTCATGAAGAGTGTTATCCTATGGACCATTTGTTTCATCTTGCTTGCAAAGCTGAACAGGAAATAAAACGACGTGTTGGCCACGAGGTGATGAGGACATGACTACCTTGGATATGACCAAAAATATTGCATATATGCATATTTGTCAGGTGATTTCTAGTGCAAACTATTCAATAATCTATTTATGTTATCCAGAACAAAAATACTTCACACACTTTTATGTTTTGTCTAATTGCAGGTGTATGGGACATTTGTACAATCCACATATGAAGATAAGGAAGAAAGAGATGTTTATTTGCTGTCCAAAAAGTTCTCTCACGTCACTTTTGGCCCAAGAGAAGATAGAGTCCAAGTCTCTCACGTTCTGGATTCAGATTCGGACTGCACAGACACACCTGACTCAAAACACACACAAGTTTTTCATACAGACTCCGAATTGGGTGATTCTTTTTTTGTTGGAAACTAGATTTCGTGCACTTTCCAACCCAATTGGAATCACCTTCAAATTCGTCCGGAGCGTTGAGTTGTGGACGAAACAATCTGATGCTGCAGCAGAATCCGAGTCAAACTACAAGTCCAAAGGTGTTACATCACCTCCACTTGGGCCCATTGGCCTTGTACGACCTAGATTTAGTTTTAGGCTGCCTTGGGACGTCCTCCCACCTCCTTGGCCTCCCCCCCCTTGCTCCTATATAAGTAGATCCATCTAGTAGCTTTTCCTTGGGATTTGTTTAGTTAAAAGTTAGCCATTGCAACTTCGTGTACTTCGTTTGTGTCCAACGACCAGACCAAGACCGCTTACGGATCCCCACCATTATCAATACCTCATATATATTTGCAATATTTGGATTGCTTTATCATATTCTTGCTCGTTCTTCGATTGCTTGCAGGAATAGACCTTCGTGGTCAGGCTGACCGTGCTTTCGGCATCGTCAGTAACCTCAGGAGATTGGTTTAGCGATTGCTAAGGCGCAACGCCGTGCAAGTTTGTAGTCGGATCGTCAAAGTCGTCTCCACCAAATCGATAGTTATCATCTCATCGAAAGATCGGGACACCTCGCCTCTATCAAGTGGTATCAGTTTTCAGGTTGCTCGGTGAGAATTTCCAGTTTTCCTAGATTAGATTTATTTTCTTACCTATTGTCCAAGAAAAATCCACAAAAAAGAGTTAGATCTATTCATCCTTTGTCCAAGCCAGTCTGAGCCTTTGCAATTTTCTTTTCATTGCTTGCATAGTTGAATTATCGGTTGCATCGTCGTGTCGAGTTGCTGGTCTTAGTGTCTAGGTCGTTTAGAGTTTCGAGTTCTGTTCACATTAGTCACGTCGCCGCTGCATCGTTATCCCTTCCGCTGTCCACCACCCATCCATCAATTTCCTCCACGTGCTACCGACCGTTCATTGTCATAATCATAGTTGAGATCGTTCCCATCTTCGCTTGATCCAATCTACATCTTATCTAGTTTGTTTTGGAAAGAGGGGGAGAGAAAAAAAAGATAGAGAAAAAAAACGAGAGAAAAAAAAGTAAAAAAAAGTCAGAGAAAAAAAAGAAAGGAAAAGAAAAAAAAGTGTGAGAAAAAAAAGAGAGGAAAAAAAAACAAAATTCGGATCTATCTAGACTCAATCTCGTAGTTGAATTCGGATTGGAATCTGTTTTGTGCACTGTTCAGTAAAACAGGCATAACTTCTTCATATGAAGTCTGTTTTGGCTCTGCGAGTACTCAAAAGAAAGCTAGTGACGAGCCGCATCTAAATAGTTGCAGAAGCTAGTTCAGTATTTGGCACCTCAACATCAGCTTCTAAATAGGTCTACTGCTATTGTGATCTTCACTTATATCTTGCTGTCCAGAGCTACTTCATATCCTTTATTGATGCTAGTTGTGCTACGACGTGACCTCATTAGTGTTCTAGGCTCGCGTCTCTAGTTTGGTCTAGCCTAGGACCAACACAGTACCGTCGTTGAGCATTTATTCAACATTGCATCTCTGAATTGATTATTGCTAATCTTTTGCTACCATATATAGCCAACCCAGCTCCACATATTTCTACACCGGGTATACGTATGTTCCCCTGGCAATCGTTTTACTCAATATTCGGAGTTACTTGACACCGCTGGTTGCCGATCACCGCCTGCTGCATGGTAAGAACTTGTAAGACATTGATATTTGCTTTACTGTGAGCGTTTTACCACCACATCCTAGTAGTTATAGGAACATTATTTTTGGGTTTTGTTTCTTGTTCTACTAATCATGACAGGATCCAGAGTCAATTCATGGGCTTTGTCGATCGCGGGAGACGTGCCACCACCTTTGCAAATACCACAACCGTCACGAGAGGTGCACAAACATCCAAATGCACATGATCAGGTTAATGTATCTATACCACCATTTAATGGCCGTTTTAAACCTGCTTTATATATTGAATGGGAGTTCGACATAAAAAATATATTTGCTTCCCATAATTTCGATGAACATAAAAAGGTTAAGGTTGTGGTTGGTTCTTTCACTGGTTATGCTTTGGTTTGGTGGAGTGAATATTGTCGGTTACACCCTGATTATATACCTACTACTTGGTATGATTTGAAACTTGCCATGCGACATACTTTCGTCCCTGCTTATTATACTCGTGACATGATTAAGAAGTTGCAACACTTAAAACAAGGTTGTGAAACTGTAACAAAATATTATGATGATTTACAAACTACCTTGTTGCATTCCTCTTTAGAAGAAAGTGAAGATGATTTTATGGATAGATTTTGGGGAGGATTAAACTGTGATATTCAAGAGATACTAATTCATGAAGAGTGTTATCCTATGGACCATTTGTTTCATCTTGCTTGCAAAGCTGAACAGGAAATAAAACGACGTGTTGGCCACGAGGAGAACAAGCGCACGGTGCACATTCCAAGAGTTGATATGATTGTTCCTTCAACTACTAGGCATACTATGACAACCACATCCGTTGTTGTCAGGACTACATCACCTCCACCATGTGACACATCGCCCCCGAGAGTGGCTACATCATCTGAGTTGATCATAAGAGGTAATGACAAAGATACTGATCTTCCATCTCTACATGAGAATGATGAATGCCTTGTCAATTTGAATGCACCATCTGATGAGCTACCCACTACTTTGATCACACCACCTATTTTAGAGGACTACGTTGATAATTTGACTTTGTCATGTGATCAAACAACTGAAATACCAACAATTTTGAGTGCACCCATTGAATTAACTATTGATGCAAAAGAACCAATGTTTAATCATTTTGATATGACCTCTAATCTTGGTGATGATTCTGTGTTGAATGACTTATTGCATGTTTGCTTATTTAAGCATGTTGTAGCATGTAAATTTGATGCAAGTAAGGTTTATACACCAATGTTGGGATGGTTTAATGATGAACATTGTCAATCTTTTGAAATGAATAAGAGCTTCACTTATATGTGCAAACTGAGTTGCAATATTTTCATGCCTTCTACTTCTTGTGCTAATTTTTTGGCTTTAGATTTTATGAACTATGCAAGTTACTCATCTATTCTTGTGTCATATATGCAAAAATCAAGGGAAGTAAAAATGGATGACATATACATATACAACATGTACACCTTGTCTCTTTTGTTAGCCACATTTCAGATTAAGCAATGCCGAGGACGGCTTTATTTTCAAGAAGGGGAGGATGATGAGGACATGACTACCTTGGATATGACCAAAAATATTGCATATATGCATATTTGTCAGGTGATTTCTAGTGCAAACTATTCAATAATCTATTTATGTTATCCAGAACAAAAATACTTCACACACTTTTATGTTTTGTCTAATTGCAAGTGTATGGGACATTTGTACAATCCACATATGAAGATAAGGAAGAAAGAGATGTTTATTTGCTGTCCAAAAAGTTCTCTCACGTCACTTTTGGCCCAAGAGAAGATAGAGTCCAAGTCTCTCACGTTCTGGATTCAGATTCGGACTGCACAGACACACCTGACTCAAAACGCACACAAGTTTTTCATACGGACTCCGAATTGGGTGATTCTTTTTTTGTTGGAAACTAGATTTCGTGCACTTTCCAACCCAATTGGAATCACCTTCAAATTCGTCCGGAGAGTTGAGTTGTGGACGAAACAATCTGATGCCGCAGCAGAATCCGAGTCAAACTACAAGTCCAAAGGTGTTACATCACCTCCACTTGGGCCCATTGGCCTTGTACGACCTAGATTTAGTTTTAGGCTGCCTTGGGACGTCCTCCCACCTCCTTGGCCTCCCCCCCTTGCTCCTATATAAGTAGATCCATCTAGTAGCTTTTCCTTGGGATTTGTTTAGTTAAAAGTTAGCCATTGCAACTTCGTGTACTTCGTTTGTGTCCAACGACCAGACCAAGACCGCTTACGGATCCCCACCATTATCAATACCTCATATATATTTGCAATATTCAGATTGCTTTATCATATTCTTGCTCGTTCTTCGATTGCTTGCAGGAATAGACCTTCGTGGTCAGGCTGACCGTGCTTTCGGCATCGTCAGTAACCTCAGGAGATTGGTTTAGCGATTGCTAAGGCGCAACGTCATGCACGTTTGTAGTCGGATCGTCAAAGTCGTCTCCACCAAATCGATAGGTATCATCTCATCGAAAGATCGGGACACCCCGCCTCTATCACGAGGAGAACAAGCGCACGGTGCACATTCCAAGAGTTGATATGATTGTTCCTTCAACTACTCGGCATACTATGACAACCACATCCGTTGTTGTCAGGACTACATCACCTCCACCATGTGACACATCGCCCCCGAGAGTGGCTACATCATCTGAGTTGATCATAAGAGGTAATGACAAAGGTACTGATCTTCCATCTCTACATGAGAATGAAGAATGCCTTGTCAATTTGAATGCACCATCTGATGAGCTACCCACTACTTTGATCACACCACCTATTTTAGAGGACTACGTTGATAATTTGACTTTGCCATGTGATCAAATAACTGAAATACCAACAATTTTGAGTGCACCCATTGAATTAACTATTGATGCAAAAGAACCAATATTTAATCATTTTGATATGACCTCTAATCTTGGTGATGATTCTGTGTTGAATGACTTATTGCATGTTTGCTTATTTAAGCATGTTGTAGCATGTAAATTTGATGCAAGTAAGGTTTATTCACCAATGTTGGGATGGTTTAATGATGAACATTGTCAATCTTTTGAAATGAATAAGAGCTTCACTTATATGTGCAAACTGAGTTGCAATATTTTCATGCCTTCTACTTCTTGTGCTAATTTTTTGGCTTTAGATTTTATGAACTGTGCAAGTTACTCATCTATTCATGTGTCATATATGCAAAAATCAAGGGAAATAAAAATGGATGACATATACATATACAACATGTACACCTTGTCTCCTTTGTTAGCCACATTTCAGATTAAGCAACGCCGAGGACGGCTTTATTTTCAAGAAGGGGAGGATGATGAGGACATGACTACCTTGGATATGACCAAAAATATTGCATATATGCATATTTGTTAGGTGATTTCTAGTGCAAACTATTCAATAATATATTTATGTTATCCAGAACAAAAATACTTCACACACTTTTGTGTTTTGTCTAATTGCAGGTGTATGGGACATTTGTACAATCCACATATGAAGATAAGGAAGAAAGAGATGTTTATTTGCTGTCCAAAAAGTTCTCTCACGTCACTTTTGGCCCAAGAGAAGATAGAGTCCAAGTCTCTCACGTTCTGGATTCAGATTCGGACTGCACAGACATACCTGACTCAAAACGCACATAAGTTTTTCATACGGACTCCGAATTGGGTGATTCTTTTTTTGTTGGAAACTAGATTTCGTGCACTTTCCAAACCAATTGGAATCATCTTCAAATTCGTCCGGAGCATTGAGTTGTGGACGAAACAATCTGATGCTGCAGCAGAATCCGAGTCAAACTACAAGTCCAAAGGTGTTACATCACCTCCACTTGGGCCCATTGGCCTTGTACGACCTAGATTTAGTTTTAGGCTGCCTTGGGACGTCCTCCCACCTCCTTGGCCGCCACCCCTTGCTCCTATATAAGTAGATCCATCTAGTAGCTTTTCCTTGGGATTTGTTTAGTTAAAAGTTAGCCATTGCAACTTCGTGTACTTCGTTTGTGTCCAACGACCAGACCAAGACCGCTTACGGATCCCCACCTTTATCAATACTTCATATATACTCGCAATATTCAGATTGCTTTTATCATATTCTTGCTTGTTCTTCGATTGCTTGCAGGAATAGACCTTCGTGGTCAGGTTGATTGTGCTCCAGCGTGGTCAATAACCTTTCGGAGTTGGTTTAGCGATTGCTAAGGCGCAACGTCGTGCACGTTTGTAGTCGGATCGTCAAAGTCATCTTCACCAAATCGATAGTTATCATCTCATCGAAAGATCGGGACACCCTCGCCTCTATCAGAGTCTACCACCGAAGAATATTTCTAGTAGACCACCTCATCAGTAGTAGTAGGCCACCATGTAAATATAGTAGTCCGAGCACTTGTGCGATAGATAGATCGATTGTATGCCCTTGTTTGATTGAATGAAGTGAATTGTTTGCTTTTGCCTCATGTTCATATGGGTAGTGTTTTCTCTTTAGACCCCCTCTATTCTTACATCTCATCTTTTCTAAACCCTCAGATGCCTCCGAGACGTGACCCTGGATTTGCCTTTCCACCGGAGCTCACCCAGTTGGTCCAGCAGCAGAACACATTGATGCAGTTGCTAGTCCAGAATCAGAATCAGGGGAACAACAACAACCCACCACCACCACCCCCACCTGTTAACCACTTAGCCCGTTTTCTTAGGCTGAATCCGCCAGTGTTTTCCAGTAGCACCGAGCCGATAGTAGCAGATGATTGGCTCCGCAAGACAGCTAGGGTGTTGACCACAGCAGGATGCACAAATGCGGAGAAGGTGAAGTTTGCCGCACATCAGCTAGAAGGACCCGCATCATCATGGTGGGAGAATTTCACAGCCACTTTCCCAGTCGACACTGTCACATGGGACCAGTTTCAGCAGGCTTTTTGTACTACCCATATTTCAGCAGGAGCTATGGCCATGAAGAAGCGTGAGTTTCGCAACTTGCGCCAAGGAGGACGGACAGTTGGCCAGTATGTGAAGGACTTTAGTAAGTTAGCACGTTATGCACCAGAGGACGTCGCTACGGATGCAGCTAAGCAGGATAAGTTTATGGAAGGACTGAATGATGAGTTGAGCATGCAGTTGATGGTAGCAACCTTCAACAACTACCAGGAGTTTGTAGATCGTGCTCTTATGATTGAAGGGAAGCAGCAGCAAATTGAGAATCGCAAGAGGAAGTATGGACAAGGGAAGTACAATTCAGGAGCTCAGCAGAAGCCACGTTTTATCCCTCGACCGGGAGGACATTTTCAGCATACCCATGGAGGAGGTAGCTCGCACAATCACAATGGCACTAAGAATGGTAATGGCAATGGAGGAAGCAACGGCCAGAATCGCACCAACCCCTCAACCCCAGCCAAGAAGGACCTGAGCCAAGTCACTTGCTTTAAGTGTCAGAAGACCGGACACTATGCCAATGAATGTCCTGAAGGCCAAAATGGCAATGGAAGTTCTGGGAAGAAGCCGAACCCTTTCAACAGGGGACAGGTGAACCACGTTAGCGTTTAGGAGGTTGAAGCTCAGCCTGATGCAGTAATAGGTAAGTTTTTGGTTAAGTCATTTACTGCATTAGTTCTTTTTGATACTGGTGCATCGCATTCATACATCTCAAGGAGATTTGTGGATAAGTATAACCTATCAACCCAAGCCCTTAGGTCACCCATGTTAGTAACCTCGCCTGGAGTAGAGTATGTGGCTAGTTTATGGTGTGATCGGTTACCATTAAGGATTGGTAACTATGTTTTTCCCTCAGACCTAATAGTATTGGGATCCCAAGGATTGGATGTGATATTAGGCATGGATTGGTTATCAAAGTATGAAGGGAATACTGAATGTGCTAGTAAGTCAATTTTGCTTACCACCCCAGAAGGGAGAAGGATCAAGTATGTATCCCGGCATGTGCCAAAGAGGACTCAAGTAAATTGCTTAACAGGAGTTGTGCAGGAGGAAGTACCAGTGGTAAGGGATTTCCCTGAAGTATTTCCAGAGGAGTTGGCAGGCATGCCACCGGATAGAGATATTGAGTTTTTGATTGAGCTATTGCCAGGCACAGGGCTAATAGCAAAGAGACCATATAGGATTCTAGCAAAGGATTTGGTGGAAATTAAGAAGCAGATTAAGGAGTTACTGGATAAAGGATATATTCGCCCAAGTTCATCGCCTTGGGGATCGCCAGTACTTCTAGTGGAGAAGAAAGATGGATCATTAAGGATGGTTGTTGATTATCGAGGATTGAATGAAGTACCAATCAAGAACAAGTACCCACTACCAATGATTAATGATCTGTTTGATCGATTGCAAGGAGCTAAGGTATTTTCCAAGATCGATCTGCGATTAGGATACCACCAGTTGAAGATTAGAGAACAGGATATTCCTAAGACAACTTTTACCACCAGGTATGGGCTGTACGAGTATACCGTTATGTCATTTGGTCTGACTAACGCACCTGCCTATTTTATGAACATGATGAACAAAGTGTTTATGGAATTTTTGGATAAGTTCGTCGTGGTGTTCATTGATGATATCCTGGTTTATTCGAAGAATGAAGAGGAGCATAAGGAGCATTTGCGTTTGGTACTTGGAAATCTCAGAGAACATCAATTATATGCCAAGTTCAGCAAATGTGAGTTTTGGTTGAAGGAAGTAGGATTCCTCACGGTATATCTGGAGAAGGTATGGCAGTTGATCCCACTAAAGTTGATACCGTGACCAAGTGGGAAGCCCCAACAACAGTTGGAGAGATCCAGAGTTTTCTTGGACTCGCAAGATACTACCGGAGGTTTATTGAGAATTTCTCAAAGATTGTGAAGCCTATGACTGAGTTGTTGAAGAAAGATACCAAGTTCATATGGACGGAGGAATGTGAGGCAAGTTTCCAGGAGTTGAAGAAACGTTTGGTTACCTCACCAGTGTTAATTTTGCCAGACCAGACCAAAGATTATGAGGTGTATTGCGACGCTTCACGTCGAGGACTTGGAGCAGTGCTTATGCAGGAAGGGAGAGTTGTTTCATATGCCTCAAGACAACTGAAACCTCATGAGTTGAATTATGCCATGCATGATTTGGAATTAGCAGCCTTAGTGCATGCTTTGAAAACATGGAGGCATTTCCTCATTGGAAATCATTGTGAGGTGTACACGGATCATAAGAGTTTGAAGTACATTTTCACACAGAAGGAGTTGAATCTCAGACAAAGGAGATGGTTGGAGCTCATCAAGGATTATGATATGAGATTGCATTATCACCCCGGAAAAGCTAATGTAGTAGCTGACGCATTAAGCCGTAAGAGCCATGTCAATACATTAATGACGAGAGAAATACCAAGTGAGTTAGTAGTAAATCTTCATGAACTATGTTTGGAAATAGTTCCGAGAGGCTATGTAGCAGCATTGGAGATTCAGTCAACCTTGATGGATAGAATCAAAGAAGGTCAAAGGACTGACAAGGAGATTGCCGCTATAAAGGAGAAACTTAGCAAAGGAAAAGCTAAGGGATTTCGTGAGGATGAACACGATACCCTATGGTTTGAAGACCGCGTTTATGTGCCCAATGACCCGGAGATCAGGAAGTTGATATTGCAAGAGGCACACGATTCACCATATTCAATTCACCCAGGAAATACCAAAATGTATTTGGATTTGAATGATATTTTCTGGTGGACCGGAATGAAGAAGGATACTGCGGAGTATGTAGCAGTTTGTGATGTATGCCAGTGTAATGCCCTCGATGCGACTATAGCTCCCACGTGTCGAGGCACGAGTTAGAGGCATAATCGCATTGAAAGCAATGTCGCAAGTTAGGCAATCTTCACAACATCCCATGTAATATAGATAATAAAAGGGGAGATACATAGTTGGCTTACACTCGCCACGTCAATCAAAGTACATAAATAGCATTACAACATTCAAACACTCATGGCCCGACTATGACGCCAAAATAAAAGACAAACCCAACATGCGACACGGTCCCGATCACCCCAACTGGGCACCACTACTGATCATCAGGGAAAGACACGTAGTATGGGCATGAGTCCTCGTCGAACTCCCACTTGAGCTCAAGCGCGTCATCTGGAACGGAGTCATCTGGCCCTGCATCTGGTTTGGAAGTAATCTGTGAGCCACAGGAACTCAGCAATCTCGCACCCTCGCGATCAAGACTATTTAAGCTTAATAGGTAAGGCAAGGAAAAATATGTGGAGCTGCAGCAAGCGACTAGCATATATGGTGGCTATCATGTTCGCAAAAGAGAGCGAGAAGAGAGGGCAAAGCGCGAGCGAGTAACTAGAGGGCATCCTGCGGCAAGCATTACTCCAACACCGTGTTCACTTCCCGGACTCCGCCGAGAAGAGACCATCATGGTAACTCACACAGTTGATTCATTTTAATTAAGTTAAGGTTCAAGTTATCTACAACCGGACATTAACAAATTCCCATCTGCCCATAACCGCGGGCACGGCTTTTGAAAGTTCAAATCCCTGCAGGGGAGTCCCAACTTAGCCCATGACAAGCTCTCACGGTCAACGAAGGAATAGACCTCCTCCCAAGACATTCCGATCAGACTCAGTATCTCGGTTCTTCAAGACACTTCGACAAGTTAAAACAAAACCAGCAACACCGCCCGAATGTGCCGACAAATCCCGATAGGAGCTACACATATCTCGTTCTCAGGGCACACTCAGATGAGCCAGACGTCGGGTAGGCCAGCCCAGAGTTTCCCCTGGTAGCCCCGGACATCGCTCGGTTGGACCAACACTCAGAGGAGCACTGGCCCGGGGGGGCTTAAATAAGATGACCCTCGGGCTCCGGAAACCCAAGGGAAAAAGAGGCTAGGTGGCAAATGGTAAAACCAAGGTTGGGCATTGCTGGAAAATCTTTAATCAAGGTGAACTATCAAGGGGTTCCCATTATAACCCAACCGTGTAAGGAACGCAAAATCCGGGAACATAACACCGATATGACGGAAACTAGGGCGGCAAGAGTGGAACAAAACACTAGGCGAGAGGTCGAGCCTTCCACCCTTTACCAAGTATATAGATGCATTAAGATAACATGGCAATATAATGATATCCCAACAAGTAAATAATGTTCCAACAACGAACGGTCTCCAATCTTCAACTTCAACTAGCAACGCTATAAGAGGGGCTAAGCAAAGCGGTAACATAGCCAATCAACGGTTTGCTAGGACATTGATAGAGGCAAAGGTGTCCCGTCTTTCGATGAGATGATGGATATCGCTTTGGTGGAAGTCGACTTTGACGATCCGACTACGAACGTGCGAGGACGTCGCGCCTTAGCAATCGCTAAACCAACTCCGAGAGGTTATTGACCACGCCGGAGCACGATCAACCTGACCACGAGGGTCTGTTTCCTGCAAGCAAACGAAGAACAAGCAAGAAACTGAGATTGCAATCTGGATATTGCGAATATAAGATGAAAGCTTTATTGATCAAGGTGGGGTTCTGTGACGCCTTTGTCTGGTCGTTGAACACAAACGAAGTACGCGAAGTTGCAGCTATGGCGAACTTTAATCTAAACAAAACCCAAAATCTAAACGGTGCCCTAAGGGCTGTATATATGGAGGAAGAGAGGGGAATTTCGTGGCCCTAGGCGGAGGGGTCCGAAATCAACCCTATCTCTTGTTTCCCCACACATACGGACTCTAAAAATAGCCTATACTTATGTATTTCGAAATTACATGGGCCTGGCCCAATAAAAAGGTGACGCAGCACCTATAATAGCCTCGGGACGAAATTTATGAAGTGGCATCTTGTATATTTCGTCCAAGGCTTCATGCACCCATTATGGTGGCTTCAAAGTCCTGAAATCATCACTTGTAACTCCGTTCTTGTTCCCCTTGCGCATGCCATCATCTCCATGCTTGTTCTTGCTCCAATGTTCATCCTTCTCCAAGCTAGGCCCTTCATTTGTAAGCAAAACAAATGTATCCAATTTAGGCAGCATCATATTCTCATGAACATTAGAATCATTACCAAGAAACGAAGTACCTGATAAATTAATTGGCGTGCGCGAGCTCTAGTAATTGGTCCCGTATATGTAGCAGTAGGGGCTGTGGGTGTAACAATGGTATTGATGTCCTCATCATCCTCCCCTTCTTGAAATGAAGTCGTCCTCGACGGAAGCTCATCTTCCTCACCCAAATAAGGCTTCAAATCTGCAATGTTAAAAGTGGGACTAACCCCAAAATCTGCAGGCAGCTCAAGTTTATATGCATTATCATTTATTTTCTCTAACACCTTAAAGGGACCATCAGCACGTGGCATTAACTTTGATTTGCGCAAATCCGGAAATCTATCCTTACGCAAATGTAACCAAACAAGATCTCCAGGTGCAAACACAACATGTTTTCTACCCTTATCTCCAGCAAGTTTATATTTAGCATTCATACGCTCAATGTTTTCCTTAGTTAACTCATGCATTTTTAAAATCAATTCAGCACATTGTTTAGCATCAAAATTAACCTTCTCCGAAGATGGAAGAGGCAACAAATCAATAGGTGCACGAGGTAGGAAACCATACACAACTTCAAAAGGGCACATCTTAGTAGTAGAATGCAATGAACGATTATAAGCAAATTCAATATGAGGCAAGGATTCCTCCCACATTTTCTTATTATTCTTCAAAACAGCCCTAAGCATAGTAGACAACGTTCTATTGACTACTTCAGTTTGTCCATCAGTTTGGGGGTGATAAGTAGTACTAAAAAGCAGTTTAGTCCCCAACTTAGCCCATAAACATCTCCAAAAGTGGCTAAGAAATTTAGTATCACGATCTGAAACAATAGTATTTGGCACACCATGCAAGCGAATAATTTCACGAAAGAACAAATCAGCAACATTAACAGCATCATCGCTTTTATGACATGGTATAAAGTGTGCCATTTTCGAGAATCTATCCACGACAACAGATATGCTATCCCTCCCCTTCTTTGTTCGAGGTAAACCTAAAACAAAGTCCAAAGATATATCCTCCCAAGGAACACTAGGTACAGGTAACGGCATATATAAACCATGAGGATTGAATCGTGACTTAGCTTTTTGACATGTAGTGCAGCGAGCAATAAAACGCTCAACATCCCGTCTCATCTTTGGCCAAAAGAAATGTGTAGCAAGTACGTCCTCCGTCTTCTTCACGCCAAAGTGTCCCATTAATCCTCCTCCATGCGCCTCCTGCAACAACAAAAGACGAACGGAGCTAGCTGGAATGCATAGCTTGTTAGCACGAAACACAAATCCATCATTAACGACGAACTTGTTCCACATTCTTCCTTCTTTACAATTCTGCATTACATCTTTAAAATCAGCATCATGCACATATTGATCTTTGATGGTCTCCAAACCAAATATTTTGAAGTCAAGTTGTGAAAGCATAGTATAGCGGCGAGACAATGCATCAGCAATAACATTTTCTTTTCCCTTCTTGTGTTTAATGACATAAGGAAAAGTCTCAATGAATTCAACCCATTTAGCATGTCTACAATTCAGTTTAGCTTGACTTTTAATATGTTTCAAAGATTCATGATCAGAATGTATAACAAATTCTTTGGGCCATAAATAATGTTGCCATGTTTCTAAAGTCCGAACAAGAGCATATAATTCTTTATCAAAAGTAGAATAATTCAGACTAGGCCCACTCAATTTTTCAGAAAAATATGCAACAGGTTTGCCATCTTGTAATAACACACCGCCTAATCCAATTCCACTAGCATCACATTCAAGCTCAAAAGTCTTATTAAAATCAGGAAGTTGGAGTAAAGGAGCATGTGTCAACTTATCTTTCAATACCGAGAAGGCTTCTTCCTGTGCGGTACCCCAAAGAAAAGGCACATCTTTCTTTGTAAGCTCATTGAGAGGTGCAGCAATGATGCTAAAATCTCTCACAAAACGCCTATAGAATCCAGCGAGGCCAAGAAAACTCCTCACTTGTGTGACCGTTTTGGGTTGCGGCCAACTCTCAATAGCTTCAATCTTGGCTTTATCAACTTCAATTCCCTGTGGAGTAACAACATAGCCAAGAAAAGATACTCGGTCGGTGCAAAAGGTGCACTTCCCAAGGATACCAAACAAACGTGCATCAACTTTGGATTTGATGGTAGCCACTACGCAAATCAACTTTGGAGAATATTGTAGAGCCACTCAATTCATCAAGCATATCATCTAGCCTAGGAATAGGATGACGATAACGAATAGTAATATTATTAATGCCTCTACAATCAACACACATGCGTGATGTACCATCCTTTTTCGGCACTAGAATAATAGGAACAGCACAAGGACTAAGGGATTCGCGTATATAACCTTTGTCGAGAAGCTCTTGTACTTGACGCATAATCTCCTTCGTCTCCTCTGGATTGGTACGGTATGGTGCACGGTTTGGCAGTGAAGCACCTGGAATTAAGTCAATCTGATGCTCAATCCCTCGAATAGGCGGTAATCCCGGTGGCACGTCTTGTGGAAAAACGTCAGCGAACTCCTGCAAAATGTTAGTGACAGCATGAGGCAAAGAGGAAGACACGTCCTCGAATGAAAATAATGCCTCTTTGCACACAAAAGCATAGCAAATAGATTTGCAGAAATCTAGCTCATCAATATCAGATTTGGTGGCAAATAAACATGCACTTTTCAATTTAATTTCAGAAGCAACACTAGATGGTTTATTATTAGGCTTCATTTGTTGCTCAAATTCTTTTGCCACAATCTGATTTTCACTCTTATTCTTCTCATGTTGTGCTTTATTAGCTCTATTAATATCATCTTTCAAAATGGAATCAGGAGTCATAGGAAGCAAAGTAATATTTTTATCCTTATGAACAAGAGTATAGTGATTGTTTCTACCATGGTGTACAGAATTTTTATCAAATTGCCATGGTCTACCCAGTAATAAGGAACATGCTTGCATAGGTACCACATCACAATCAACATAATCAGCATATGTAGAGATACTAAAATGCACATGAACAGTACGTGTTACCTTAACCTTGCCGCTGTTGTTGAACCATTGGATGTAGTAAGGATGTGGATGTGGTCTTGTGGTGAGAGAAAGCTTCTCCACCATCTCCATGCTAGCCAAGTTGTTGCAGCTCCCTCCGTCTATTATGACGCGCACAGAACGTTCCTTCACAACTCCCTTGGTATGGAACAAATTGTGCCTCTGATTTTTCTCAGCTTGTGTGACCTGCACACTCAAAACACGTTGAGCAACTAAACATTCATACCTGTCAGCGTCTTCAGGAGCCATGTATTGCGTCTCATGATCAGAATCATCTCCACCATGTTCTTCACGTGTAATAAGAGCCAATGTCTCCTCATCATAGTCACTAGCGGACTCATATCCACCATCCGCGGTAGCAATCATCACACGCGGAGATTTTCATTCCCTCGCATAATGACCTCCTCCCTTACAACGACGACAAATAATATCACTTGTGTGCCCTGTTGATGCCATGGAAGAAGAAGAACGCTGTGCAGGCCCCGCAGGTGCGCTCTTGGCAGATAATGGTGGTTGTGCCTGTTTTCTTGTATCACGGCTGGAGGTGGCACCGGATGGAGGTGCTGGTGCAGTTGAAGTAGAAGATGCACGTGGTGTCCATGATGAAGGTCGGCCTGCAGAAAAGTTAGTTCGCCCCAATGCTTGTCGATCCTGCACTTCATGTTCAGCTTTACAAGCAAGATGGAATAAACGAGTGATATTAGTATACTCCTTATAGTCTAGAATGGTCTGAATCTCTCTATTTAATCCACCCAGAAAACGTGCAAGCATAGCTTCATTCTCCTCAACAATACCACATCTAATCATGCCAGTTTGTAATTCCTGATAATATTCTTCTACAAAATTTTTCCCTTGTCTTAAACGCTGCAATTTTTGAAGCAATTCACGTTGATAATATGGTGGAACCCAACGCGTACGCATAGCAGTTTTCAAAGCAGCCCAAGTAGTTGGAATAGGATATAATCTACAATGTTCAGACCACCATACACATGCAAAACTAGTGAAAGCACAAACAGCAGCAGCAACTCGTCTCTCCTCAGGATATTGTAAACATGTAAATCGTTGTTCAGTTTCTAACTCCCAAGTAAGATATATATCTGGAACATATCTACCCTCAAATGGTGGAATATTCAATTTCAGTTTAGGAATATGGACATCATCGCGTACCTGAGGTGGTGGTGCAGGCCTACCATGACGAATATATACCTGAGGTCGACCTGCTGGTGGTGGTGCTGGTGGCTGCTCGTAGATCTGATTTTGATTAACCTCATCCTCATAATCACCCGCATACTCATCATCCTCCTGGGTACCAGCAGGAGCAGTAGCAGGAGCCAAAGAAGCACCAACAGCAGTAGCAGCGGCACCAGAAGTTTGTCCTGTCTCAATAGGAACACGCTGTGCTCGTCCATACTGATTCGGAAGGGGGCGTAGTTGTTGTTGTTGCAGAGGTGCGACAGGTGCAGCCGGTGGTGGAAGACGCGCAAGCAGTTCATTAAATCTGTTATCGAGCTTTGTTTCGAGCGTCTTCTCAAGGCCAGTGATCTTCTCCATGGCCTCTTCAAAATTGTTCAGCACATCTTGTACCTGTTCAGTCATCATTTGCTGAAACTTATCATGAAGCTCCTTGTTCGATAAGTTCTCCCAGTCAATCTCGTCGGCTTGTGATCCTGGCATGGTTAGCAGCAATAGAAACACACAAGAATATGATCCTACAGACTACTAAGAAGTGGTGGTGGTGTATCACAAATCCGTCAAGCAAATCTCAAATTCTTACCAGTTCTTACCCAGCAGCAGGCGGTGATCGGCAACCGTTGTAGTCAAAAACTCTCAAAGCTTGGATAGAGCGATTACCAGGGAGAGTCGAACACACGACGTAGATGTATGTGGAGCTGGGAAGGCTTATAGTATGGTAGCAAAAAGGGTCAGCAATAATCAATTCAGAGATGCAAAGTTGAATAAACGCTCAACGACGGTACTGTGCTGGTCCTA
>NC_057806.1:250688026-250730627 GCF_018294505.1 Triticum aestivum | reverse complement strand
CTTTTTTTTTGCGAAAAAGCACTATAATGGCGAGTGTCTCAAAACTCTTCCTAGGTCAAACTGACAGGATGGGCACGAAATTTTTTTTTGTTCGATTTTTTTTTTCGACTGCCCGGACCCAAAAACTGGAAACGGGTCAAAAAAAAACTTCCTATAATGGCACCTGTCTCAAAACACTCAGAAACACCTAAAAATAGGATAGCCAGAATTTTTTTCGAAAAATGCGTTTTCAAAAAATTTTGGGCCTAAACGGAGCGTGGCTACCCGACTCGGAATTTTTTTTTCCGAAACCTACTCCGGCAAGGAAACACGAATCGGAATCTAGATGGATCCCGAAAACAAACCTAATAAGCAAGGAACTCGGATTGGTGGTGGATATATGGTGGTGGTATATGGCAGCGGTGGTGGTAGCGGTGGTAGTATATGGATATGGATCGGTGGTGGTATATGGGCACGGATTGGTGGTGGTATATGGATACGAATTCGGAGCGGTGGTGGTAGATGGCAGGGGCGATGATGATGGTGCGGCGGCGGCGTGACAACTTATGACTAGAACTCGAAACTCTAAAAGACTAGACTCTAAGACCAGCAACTAGACCGACGATGCAACTGCAAATTCAACAAAGCAAAACCCTAAAAAGATTATGCAAAGGCTCAGATTGGTTCGGATATGATGAACTAACCCTAATTTTTTTTGTGGCTTTTTCGTGGACTGTAGGTATGAAGAACAGACTCGATCTAAACTACGAAAAACTGTAAAATCTCACCGAGCAACCTGGAAATCTGATACCACTTGATAGAGGCAAAGGTGTCCCGTCTTTCGATGAGATGGTGGATTTCGCTTTGGTGGAAGTCGACTTTGACGATCCGACTACGAACGTGCGAGGACGTCGCGCCTTAGCAATCGCTAAACCAACTCCGAGAGGTTATTGACCACGCCGGAGCATGATCAACCTGACCACGAGGGTCTGTTTCCTGCGAGCAAACGAAGAACAAGCAAGAAACTAAGACTGCAATCTGGATATTGCGAATATAAGATGAAAGCTTTATTGATCAAGGTGGGGTTCTGTGACGCCTTTGTCTAGTCGTTGAACACAAACGAAGTACGCGAAGTTGCAGCTATGGCGAACTTTTAATCTAAACAAAACCCAAAGTCTAAACGATGCCCTAAGGGCTGTATATATGGAGGAAGAGGGGGGAATTTCGTGGCCCTTGGTGGAGGGGTCCGAAATCAACCCTATCTCTTGTTTCCCCACACATACGGACTCTAAAAATAGCCTATACTTATGTATTTCGAAATTACATGGGCCTGGCCCAATAATAAGGTGACGCAGCACCTAAAATAGCCTCGGGACGAAATTTATGAAGTGGCATCTTGTATATTTCGTCCAAGGCTTCATGCACCCATTATGGTGGCTTCAAAGTCCTGAAATCATCACTTGTAACTCCGTTCTTCTTCCCCTTGCGCATGCCATCATCTCCATGCTTGTTCTTGCTCCAATGTTCATCCTTCTCCAAGCTAGGCCCTTCATTTGTAAGCAAAACAAATGTATCCAATTTAGGCAGCATCATATTCTCATGAACATTAGAATCATTACCAAGAAACGAAAGTACCTGGTAATTTAGTTGGCGTGCACGAGCTCTAGTAATTGGTCCAGTATGTATAGCAGCAGGGGCTGTGGGTGTAACAATTCTATTGATGTCCACATCATCACCCAAATAAGGCTTCAAATCTGCAATGTTAAAAGTGGGACTAACCCCAAAATCTACAGGCAGCTCAAGTTTAAATGCATTATCATTTATTTTCTCTAACACCTTAAAGGGACCATCAGCACGTGGCATTAACTTTGATTTGCGCAAATCAGGAAATCTATCCTTACGCAAATGTAACCAAACAAGATCTCCAGGTGCAAACACAACATGTTTTCTACCCTTATCTCCAGCAAGTTTATATTTAGCATTCATACGCTCAATGTTTTCCTTAGTTAACTCATGCATTTTTAAAATCAATTCAGCACGTTGTTTAGCATCAAAATTAACCTTCTCCAAAGATGGAAGAGGCAACAAATCAATAGGTGCACGAGGTAGGAAACCATACACAACTTCAAAAGGGCACATCTTAGTAGTAGAATGCAATGAACGATTATAAGCAAATTCAATATGAGGCAAGCATTCCTCCCACATTTTCTTATTATTCTTCAAAACAGCCCTAAGCATAGTAGACACCGTTCTATTGACTACTTCAGTTTGTCCATCAGTTTGGGGGTGACAAGTAGTACTAAAAAGCAGTTTAGTCCCCAACTTAGCCCATAAACATCTCCAAAAGTGGCTAAGAAATTTAGTATCACGATCTGAAACAGTAGTATTTGGCACACCATGCAAGCGAATAATTTCACGAAAGAACAAATCAGCAACATTAACAACATCATCGTTTTTATGACATGGTATAAAGTGTGCCATTTTCGAGAATCTATCCACGACAACAAATATGCTATCCCTCCCCTTCTTTGTTCGAGGTAAACCTAAAACAAAGTCCATAGATAAATCCTCCCAAGGAACACTAGGTACAGGCAAAGGCATATATAAACCATGAGGATTGAGTCATGACTTAGCTTTTTGACATGTAGTGCAGCGAGCAATAAAACGCTCAACATCCCGTCTCATCTTTGGCCAAAAGAAATGTGTAGCAAGTACGTCCTACGTCTTCTTCACGCCAAAGTGTCCCATTAATCCTCCTCCATGCGCCTCCTGCAACAACAAAAGACGAACGGAGCTAGCTGGAATGCATAGCTTGTTAGCACGAAACACAAATCCATCGTTAACAACAAACTTGTTCCACATTCTTCCTTCTTTACAATTCTGCATTACATCTTTAAAATCAGCATCATGCACATATTGATCTTTGATGGTCTTCAAACCAAATATTTTGAAGTCAAGTTGTGAAAGCATAGTATAGCGACGAGACAATGCATTAGCAATAACATTTTCTTTTCCCTTCTTGTGTTTAATGACATAAGGGAAAGTCTCAATGAATTCAACACATTTAGCATGTCTACGATTCAGTTTAGCTTGACTTTTAATATGTTTCAAAGATTCATGATCAGAATGTATAACAAATTCTTTGGGCCGTAAATAATATTGCCATGTTTCTAAAGTCCGAACAAGAGCATATAATTCTTTATCATAAGTAGAATAATTCAGACTAGGCCCACTCAATTTTTCAGAAAAGTATGCAACAGGTTTGCCATCTGTAATAACACACCTCCTAATCCAATTCCACTAGCATCACATTCAAGCCCAAAAGTCTTATTAAAATCAGGAAGTTGGAGTAAAGGAGCATGTGTCAACTTATCTTTCAATATCGTGAAGGCTTCTTCCTGTGCGGTACACCAAAGAAAAGGCACATCTTTCTTTGTAAGCTCATTGAGAGGTGCAGCAATGGTGCTGAAATCTCTCATAAAACGCCTATAGAATCCAGCGAGGCCAAGAAAACTCCTCACTTGTGTGACCGTTTTGGGCTGCGGCCAACTCTTAATAGCTTCAATCTTGGCTTTATCAACTTCAATTCCCTGTGGAGTAACAACATAGCCAAGAAAAGATACTCGGTCGATGCAAAAGGTGCACTTCCCAAGGTTACCAAACAAATGTGCATCACGTAGAGCAATAAAAACAGCACGTAAATGTTCCACATGTTCTTCCAAAGATCTGCTATAAATCAATATGTCATCAAAGTAAACTACCACAAATCGTCCAATGAAAGCACGTAAAACTTCGTTCATTAATCTCATGAAAGTACTAGGTGCATTAGTTAACCCAAAAGGCATGACTAACCACTTGATGAGGACATGACTACCTTGGATATGACCAAAAATATTGCATATATGCATATTTGTCAGGTGATTTCTAGTGCAAACTATTCAATAATCTATTTATGTTATCCAGAACAAAAATACTTCACACACTTTTGTGTTTTGTCTAATTGCAGGTGTATGGGACATTTGTACAATCCACATATGAAGATAAGGAAGAAAGAGATGTTTATTTGCTGTCCAAAAAGTTCTCTCACGTCACTTTTGGCCCAAGAGAAGATAGAGTCCAAGTCTCTCACGTTCTGGATTCAGATTCGGACTGCACAGACATACCTGACTCAAAACGCACACAAGTTTTCCATACGGACTCCGAATTGGGTGATTCTTTTTTTCTTGGAAACTAGATTTCGTGCACTTTCCAACCCAATTAGAATCACCTTCAAATTCGTCCGGAGAGTTGAGTTGTGGACGAAACAATCTGATACTGCAGCAGAATCCGAGTCAAACTACAAGTCCAAAGGTGTTACATCACCTCCACTTGGGCCCATTGGCCTTGTACGACCTAGATTTAGTTTTAGGCTGCCTTGGGACGTCCTCCCACCTCCTTGGCCGCCACCCCTTGCTCCTATATAAGTAGATCCATCTAGTAGCTTTTCCTTGGGATTTGTTTAGTTAAAAGTTAGCCATTGCAACTTCGTGTACTTCGTTTGTGTCCAACGACCAGACCAAGACCGCTTACGGATCCCCACCATTATCAATACTTCATATATATTCGCAATATTCAGATTGCTTTATCATATTCTTGCTCGTTCTTCGATTGCTTCCAGGAATAGACCTTCGTGGTCAGGTTGATCGTGCTCCAGCGTGGTCAATAACCTCTCGGAGTTGGTTTAGCGATTGCTAAGGCGCAATGTCGTGCACGTTTGTAGTCGGATCGTCAAAGTCGTCTCCACCAAATCGATAGTTATCATCTCATCGAAAGATCGGGACACCCTCGCCTCTATCAAGTGGTATCAGAACAAGCGCACGGTGCACATTCCAAGAGTTGATATGATTGTTCCTTTAACTACTAGGCATACTATGACAACCACATCCGTTGTTGTCAGGACTACATCACCTCCACCATGTGACACATCGCCCCCGAGAGTGGCTACATCATTTGAGTTGATCATAAGAGGTAATGACAAAGGTACTGATCTTCCATCTCTACATGAGAATGATGAATGCCTTGTCAATTTGAATGCACCATCTGATGAGCTACCCACTACTTTGATCACACCACCTATTTTAGAGGACTACGTTGATAATTTGACTTTGCCATGTGATCAAACAACTGAAATACCAACAATTTTGAGTGCACCCATTGAATTAACTATTGATGCAAAAGAACCAATGTTTAATCATTTTGATATGACCTCTGATCTTGGTGGTGATTCTGTGTTGAATGACTTATTGCATGTTTGCTTATTTAAGCATGTTGTAGCATGTAAATTTGATGCAAGTAAGGTTTATTCACCAAAATTGGGATGGTTTAATGATGAACATTGTCAATCTTTTGAAATGAATAAGAGCTTCACTTATATGTGCAAACTGAGTTGCAATATTTTCATGCCTTCTACTTCTTGTGCTAATTTTTTGGCTTTAGATTTTATGAACTATGCAAGTTACTCATCTATTCATGTGTCATATATGCAAAAATCAAGGGAAGTAAAAATGGATGACATATACATATACAACATGTACACCTTGTCTCTTTTGTTAGCCACATTTCAGATTAAGCAACGCCGAGGACGGCTTTATTTTGAAGAAGGGGAGGATGATGAGGACATGACTACCTTGGATATGACCAAAAATATTGCATATATGCATATTTGTCAGGTGATTTCTAGTGCAAACTATTCAATAATCTATTTATGTTATCCAGAACAAAAATACTTCACACACTTTTGTGTTTTGTCTAATTGCAGGTGTATGGGACATTTGTACAATCCACATATGAAGATAAGGAAGAAAGAGATATTTATTTGCTGTCCAAAAAGTTCTCTCACGTCACTTTTGGCCCAAGAGAAGATAGAGTCCAAGTCTCTCACGTTCTGGATTCAGATTCGGACTGCACAGACACACCTGACTCAAAACGCACACAAGTTTTTCATACGGACTCCGAATTGGGTGATTCTTTTTTTGTTGGAAACTAGATTTCGTGCACTTTCCAACCCAATTGGAATCACCTTCAAATTCGTCCGGAGCGTTGAGTTGTGGACGAAACAATCTGATGCTGCAGTAGAATCCGAGTCAAACTACAAGTCCAAAGGTGTTACATCACCTCCACTTGGGCCCATTGGCCTTGTACGACCTAGATTTAGTTTTAGGCTGCCTTGGGACGTCCTCCCACCTCCTTGGCCGCCACCCCTTGCTCCTATATAAGTAGATCCATCTAGTAGCTTTTCCTTGGGATTTGTTTAGTTAAAAGTTAGCCATTGCAACTTCGTGTACTTTGTTTGTGTTCAACGACCAGACAAAGGCGTCACAGAACCCCACCTTGATCAATAAAGCTTTCATCTTATATTCGCAATATCCAGATTGCAATCTTAGTTTCTTGCTTGTTCTTCGTTTGCTCGCAGGAAACAGACCCTCGTGGTCAGGTTGATCGTGCTCCGGCGTGGTCAATAACCTCTCGGAGTTGGTTTAGCGATTGCTAAGGCGCGACGTCCTCGCACGTTCGTAGTCGGATCGTCAAAGTCGACTTCCACCAAAGCGAAATCCACCATCTCATCGAAAGACGGGACACCTTTGCCTCTATCAAGGAAGAATGTGGAACAAGTTTGTTGTTAACGATGGATTTGTGTTTCGTGCTAACAAGCTATGCATTCCAGCTAGCTCCGTTCGTCTTTTGTTGTTGCAGGAGGCGCATGGAGGAGGATTAATGGGACACTTTGGCGTGAAGAAGACGGAGGACGTACTTGCTACACATTTCTTTTGGCCAAAGATGAGACGGGATGTTGAGCGTTTTATTGCTCGCTGCACTACATGTCAAAAAGCTAAGTCACGACTCAATCCTCATGGTTTATATATGCCTTTGCCTGTACCTAGTGTTCCTTGGGAGGATATATCTATGGACTTTGTTTTAGGTTTACCTCGAACAAAGAAGGGGAGGGATAGCATATTTGTTGTCGTGGATAGATTCTCGAAAATGGCACACTTTATACCATGTCATAAAAGTGATGATGCTGTTAATGTTGCTGATTTGTTCTTTCGTGAAATTATTCGCTTGCATGGTGTGCCGAATACTATTGTTTCAGATCGTGATACTAAATTTCTTAGCCACTTTTGGAGATGTTTATGGGCTAAGTTGGGGACTAAACTGCTTTTTAGTACTACTTGTCACCCCCAAACTGACGGACAAACTGAAGTAGTCAATAGAACGTTGTCTACTATGCTTAGGGCTGTTTTGAAGAATAATAAGAAAATGTGGGAGGAATGCTTGCCTCATATTGAATTTGCTTATAATCGTTCATTGCATTCTACTACTAAGATGTGCCCTTTTGAAGTTGTGTATGGTTTCCTACCTCGTGCACCTATTGATTTGTTGCCTCTTCCATCTTCGGAGAAGGTTAATTTTGATGCTAAACAACGTGCTGAATTGATTTTAAAAATGCATGAGTTAACTAAGGAAAACATTGAGCGCATGAATGCTAAATATAAACTTGCTGGAGATAAGGGTAGAAAACATGTTGTGTTTGCACCTGGAGATCTTGTTTGGTTACATTTGCGTAAGGATAGATTTCCTGATTTGTGCAAATCAAAGTTAATGCCACGTGTGATGAGGACATGACTACCTTGGATATGACCAAAAATATTGCATATATGCATATTTGTCAGGTGATTTCTAGTGCAAACTATTCAATAATCTATTTATGTTATCCAGAACAAAAATACTTCACACACTTTTGTGTTTTGTCTAATTGCAGGTGTATGGGACATTTGTACAATCCACATATGAAGATAAGGAAGAAAGAGATGTTTATTTGCTGTCCAAAAAGTTCTCTCACGTCACTTTTGGCCCAAGAGAAGATAGAGTCCAAGTCTCTCACGTTCTGGATTCAGATTCGGACTGCACAGACATACCTGACTCAAAACGCACACAAGTTTTTCATACGGACTCCGAATTGGGTGATTCTTTTTTTTGTTGGAAACTAGATTTCGTGCACTTTCCAACCCAATTGGAATCACCTTCAAATTCGTCCGGAGCGTTGAGTTGTGGACGAAACAATCTGATGCTGCAGCAGAATCCGAGTCAAACTACAAGTCCAAAGGTGATGATGAGGACATGACTACCTTGGATATGACCAAAAATATTGCATATATGCATATTTGTCAGGTGATTTCTAGTGCAAACTATTCAATAATCTATATGTGTTATCCAGAACAAAAATACTTCACACACTTTTGTGTTTTGTCTAATTGCAGGTGTATGGGACATTTGTACAATCCACATATGAAGATAAGGAAGAAAGAGATGTTTATTTGCTGTCCAAAAAGTTCTCTCACGTCACTTTTGTCCCAAGAGAAGATAGAGTCCAAGTCTCTCACGTTCTGGATTCAGATTCGGACTGCACAGACATTCCTGACTCAAAACGCACACAAGTTTTTCATACGGACTCCGAATTGGGTGATACTTTTTTTTTGGAAACTAGATTTCGTGCACTTTCCAACCCAATTGGAATCACCTTCAAATTCGTCCGGAGCGTTGAGTTGTGGACGAAACAATCTGATGTTGCAGCAGAATCTGAGTCAAACTACAAGTCCAAAGGTGTTACATCACCTCCACTTGGGCCCATTGGCCTTGTACGACCTAGATTTAGTTTTAGGCTGCCTTGAGACGTCCTCCCACCTCCTTGGCCGCCACTCCTTGCTCCTATATAAGTAGATCCATCTAGTAGCTTTTCCTTGGGATTTGTTTAGTTAAAAGTTAGCCATTGCAACTTCGTGTACTTCGTTTGTGTCCAACGACCAGACCAAGACCGCTTACGGATCCCCACCTTTATCAATACTTCATATATATTCGCAATATTCAGATTGCTTTTATCATATTCTTGCTCGTTCTTCGATTGCTTGCAGGAATAGACCTTCGTGGTCAGGTTGATCGTGCTCCGGCGTGGTCAATAACCTCAGGAGATTGGTTTAGCGATTGCTAAGGCGCAACGTCGTGCACGTTTGTAGTCGGATCGTCAAAGTCGTCTCCACCAAATCGGTAGTATCATCTCATCGAAAGATCGGGACACCCCGCCTCTATCAAGTGGTATCAGTTTTCAGGTTGCTCTGTGAGAATTTCCAGTTTTTCCTAGATTAGATTTATTTTCTTACCTATTGTCCAAGAAAAAGCCACAAAACAAAAGTTAGATCTATTCATCCTTTGTCCTAGCCAGACTGAGCCTTTGCAATTTTTTTTCATTGTTTGCATAATTGAATCGGTTGCATCGCTGTGTCGAGTTGCTGGTCTTAGTGTCTAGTTCCTTTAGAGTTTCGAGTTCTGTTCACATTAGTCACGCAGCCGCTGCATCATTATCCCATCCGCTGTCCACCATCCCGTCCACCAATTTCCACCACGTGCTACGCATTGTTTATTGTCATAATCATAGTTGAGGTCACTCACATCTTTGCCAGATCGAATCTGCATCTTATCTAGTTTGTCTTGGAAAGAGGGAGAAAAAGAAGATAAAGAAAAAAAAGAGAGAAAAAAGGAAAGAAAAAAAAAGAAAAAGAGGGAGAAGAAAAAGAAAAAAAAGCATGAGAAAAAAAAGAAAGAAGAAAATAAAATTGGATCTATCTAGAATCAATCTCGTACCTGAATTCGGATTGGAATCTGTTTTGCGCACTGTTCAGTAAAACAGGTGTATCTTCCTCATACGAAGTCCGTTTTGGCTCCGTAAGTACTCAAATTGAAGCTAGCGACGAGCCGCATCTAAATAGTTGCAGAAGCTAGTTCAATATTTGACACCTCAAAATCGGCTTCTAAATAGGTCTTTTTGCCCTCCGAAGTTCATGAACACAGCTTGTTCCAATTTTTCAGGCCAGTTTTAGAATTCTTTGACTCCTCATATCAACTCGGAATTGAGTGATTCTTTTTGCATTGGAAAGCTTGAGTTAGTAGCATTCTTTGAAAGAATTTATCAAAAAATTGTCTCAAACTTTTCAAGAGGAAAGTTGGAGAGAGAGTTGTTGTATATCCTGCTTGGCAGTTGTTTTTCATCATTATCTTCACTGCCGTTGTGATCTTCACTTATATCTTGCTGTCAAGAGCTACTTAGTATCCTTCATTGATGCTAGTTGTGATACGCCGTGACCTTATTAGTGTTCTATGCTCGCGTCTCTAGTCCGGTCTAGCCTAGGACCAGCACAGTACCATCGTTGAGCGTTTATTCAACATTGCATCTTTGAATTGATTATTGCTAATCTTTTGCTATCATATATAGCCAACCCAGCTCCACATATTTCTACACCGTGTATACGTATGCTCCCCTGGCAATCGCTTTACTCAATATTCGGAGTTACTTGACACCGCTGGTTGCCGATCACCGCTTGCTGCATGGTAAGAACTTGTAAGACATTGATATTTGTTTTACTGTGAGCATTTTACCACCACATCCTAGTAGTTATAGGAACATTATTTTTGGGTTTTGTTTCTTGTTCTACTAATCATGACAGGATCCAGAGTCAATTCATGGGCTTTGTCGATCGCGGGAGACGTGCCACCACCTTTGCAAATACCACAACCGTCACGGGAGGTGCACAAACATCCAAATGCACACGATCAGGTTAATGTATCTATACCACCATTTAATGGCCGTTTTAAACCTGCTTTATATATTGAATGGGAGTTCGACATAAAAAATATATTTGCTTCCCATAATTTCAATGAACATAAAAAGGTTAAGGTTGCGGTTGGTTCTTTCACTAGTTATGCTTTGGTTTGGTGGAGTGAATATTGTCGGTTACACCCTGATTATATACCTACTACTTGGGATGATTTGAAACTTGCCATGCGACATACTTTCGTCCCTGCTTATTATACTCGTGACATGATTAAGAAGTTGCAACACTTAAAACAAGGTAGTGAAACTGTAACAAAATATTATGATGATTTACAAACTACCTTGTTGCATTCCTCTTTAGAAGAAAGTTAAGATGATTTTATGGATAGATTTTGGGGAGGATTAAACCGTGATATTCAAGAGATACTAATTCATGAAGAGTGTTATCCTATGGACCATTTGTTTCATCTTGCTTGCAAAGCTGAACAGGAAATAAAACGACGTGTTGGCCACGAGGAGAACAAGCGCACGATGCACATTCCAAGAGTTGATATGATTGTTCCTTCAACTACTAGGCATACTATGACAACCACATCCTGATAGAGGCGGGGTGTCCCGATCTTTCGATGAGATGATAACTATCGATTTGGTCGAGACGACTTTGACGATCCGACTACAAACGTGCAACGACGTTGTGCCTTAGCAATCGCTAAACCAACTCCGAGAGGTTATTGACCACGCCGGAGCACGACCAACCTGACCACGAAGGTCTATTCCTGCAAGCAATCGAAGAACAAGCAAGAATATGATAAAAGCAATCTGAATATCGCGAATATGTATGAAGTATTGATAATGGTGGGGATCCGAAAAGTGGTCTTGGTCTGGTCGTTGGACACAAACGAAGCACACGAAGTTGCAATGGCTAACTTTTAACTAAACAAATCCCCAAAGTCTAAACGATGCCCTAAGGGCTGTATATATGGAGGAAGAGGGGGGAATTTCATGGCCCTTGGTGGAGGGGTCCGAAATCAACCCTATCTCTTGTTTCCCCACACATACGGACTCTAAAAATAGCCTGTACTTATGTATTTCGAAATTACATGGGCCTGGCCCAATAATAAGGTGACGTAGCACCTAAAATAGCCTCGGGACGAAATTTATGAAGTGGCATCTTGTATATTTCGTCCAAGGCTTCATGCACCCATTATGGTGGCTTCAAAGTCCTGAAATCATCACTTGTAACTCCGTTCTTCTTCCCCTTGCGCATGCCATCATCTCCATGCTTGTTCTTGCTCCAATGTTCATCCTTCTCCAAGCTAGGCCCTTCATTTGTAAGCAAAACAAATGTATCCAATTTAGGCAGCATCATATTCTCATGAACATTAGAATCATTACCAAGAAACGAAAGTACCTGGTAATTTAGTTGGCGTGCACGAGCTCTAGTAATTGGTCCAGTATGTATAGCAGCAGGGGCTGTGGGTGTGACAATTGTATTGATGTCCTCATCATCCTCCCCTTCTTGAAATGAAGTCGTCCTCGACGGAAGTTCATCTTCCTCACCCAAATAAGGCTTCAAATCTGCAATGTTAAAAGTGGGACTAACCCCAAAATCTGCAGGCAGCTCAAGTTTATATGCATTATCATTTATTTTCTCTAACACCTTAAAGGGACCATCAGCACGTGGCATTAACTTTGATTTGCGCAAATCAGGAAATCTATCCTTACGCAAATGTAACCAAACAAGATCTCCAGGTGCAAACACAACATGTTTTCTACCCTTATCTCCAGCAAGTTTATATTTAGCATTCATGCGCTCAATGTTTTCCTTAGTTAACTCATGCATTTTTAAAATCAATTCAGCACGTTGTTTAGCATCAAAATTAACCTTCTCCGAAGATGGAAGAGGCAACAAATCAATAGGTGCATGAGGTAGGAAACCGTACACAACTTCAAAAGGGCACATCTTAGTAGTAGAATGCAATGAACGATTATAAGCAAATTCAATATGAGGCAAGCATTCCTCCCACATTTTCTTATTATTCTTCAAAACAGCCCTAAGCATAGTAGACAACGTTCTATTGACTACTTCAGTTTGTCCATCAGTTTGGGGGTGACAAGTAGTACTAAAAAGCAGTTTAGTCCCCAATGATGAGGACATCAATACAATTGTTACACCCACAGCCCCTGCTGCTATACATACTGGACCAATTACTAGAGCTCGTGCACGCCAACTAAATTACCAGGTACTTTCGTTTCTTGGTAATGATTCTAATGTTCATGAGAATATGATGCTGCCTAAATTGGATACATTTGTTTTGCTTACAAATGAAGGGTCTAGCTTGGAGAAGGATGAACATTGGAGCAAGAACAAGCATGGAGATGATGGCATGCGCAAGGGGAACAAGAACGGAGTTACAAGTGATGATTTCAGGACTTTGAAGCCACCATAATGGGTGCATGAAGCCTTGGACGAAATATACAAGATGCCACTTCATAAATTTCGTCCCGAGGCTATTTTAGGTGCTGCGTCACCTTATTATTGGGCCAGGCCCATGTAATTTCGAAATACATAAGTATATGCTATTTTTAGAGTCCGTATGTGTGGGGAAACAAGAGATAGGGTTGATTTCGGACCCCTCCACCAAGGGCCACGAAATTCCCCCCCTCTTCCTCCATATATACAGCCCTTAGGGCATCGTTTAGACTTTGGGTTTTGTTTAGATTAAAAGTTCGCCATAGCTGCAACTTCGCGTACTTCGTTTGTGTTCAACGACCAGACAAAGGCGTCACAGAACCCCACCTTGATCAATAAAGCTTTCATCTTATATTCGCAATATCCAGATTGCAATCTTAGTTTCTTGCTTGTTCTTCGTTTGCTCGCAGGAAACAGACCCTCGTGGTCAGGTTGATCGTGCTCCGGCGTGGTCAATAACCTCTCGGAGTTGGTTTAGCGATTGCTAAGGCGCGACGTCCTCGCACGTTCGTAGTCAGATCGTCAAAGTCGACTTCCACCAAAGCGAAATCCACCATCTCATCGAAAGACGGGACACCTTTGCCTCTATCAAGGAAGAATGTGGAACAAGTTTGTTGTTAACGATGGATTTGTGTTTCGTGCTAACAAGCTATGCATTCCAGCTAGCTCCGTTCGTCTTTTGTTGTTGCAGGAGGCGCATGGAGGAGGATTAATGGGACACTTTGGCGTGAAGAAGACGGAGGACGTACTTGCTACACATTTCTTTTGGCCAAAGATGAGACGGGATGTTGAGCGTTTTATTGCTCGCTGCACTACATGTCAAAAAGCTAAGTCACGACTCAATCCTCATGGTTTATATATGCCTTTGCCTGTACCTAGTGTTCCTTGGGAGGATATATCTATGGACTTTGTTTTAGGTTTACCTCGAACAAAGAAGGGGAGGGATAGCATATTTGTTGTCGTGGATAGATTCTCGAAAATGGCACACTTTATACCATGTCATAAAAGTGATGATGCTGTTAATGTTGCTGATTTGTTCTTTCGTGAAATTATTCGCTTGCATGGTGTGCCGAATACTATTGTTTCAGATCGTGATACTAAATTTCTTAGCCACTTTTGGAGATGTTTATGGGCTAAGTTGGGGACTAAACTGCTTTTTAGTACTACTTGTCACCCCCAAACTGACGGACAAACTGAAGTAGTCAATAGAACGTTGTCTACTATGCTTAGGGCTGTTTTGAAGAATAATAAGAAAATGTGGGAGGAATGCTTGCCTCATATTGAATTTGCTTATAATCGTTCATTGCATTCTACTACTAAGATGTGCCCTTTTGAAGTTGTGTATGGTTTCCTACCTCGTGCACCTATTGATTTGTTGCCTCTTCCATCTTCGGAGAAGGTTAATTTTGATGCTAAACAACGTGCTGAATTGATTTTAAAAATGCATGAGTTAACTAAGGAAAACATTGAGCGCATGAATGCTAAATATAAACTTGCTGGAGATAAGGGTAGAAAACATGTTGTGTTTGCACCTGGAGATCTTGTTTGGTTACATTTGCGTAAGGATAGATTTCCTGATTTGCGCAAATCAAAGTTAATGCCACGTGTTGATGGTCCCTTTAAGGTGTTAGAGAAAATAAATGATAATGCATATAAACTTGAGCTGCCTGCAGATTTTGGGGTTAGTCCCACTTTTAACATGGCAGATTTGAAGCCTTATTTGGGTGAGGAAGATGAACTTCCGTCGAGGACGATTTCATTTCAAGAAGGGGAGGATGATGAGGACATCAATACAATTGTTACACCCACAGCCCCTGCTGCTATACATACTGGACCAATTACTAGAGCTCGTGCACGCCAACTAAATTACCAGGTACTTTCGTTTCTTGGTAATGATTCTAATGTTCATGAGAATATGATGCTGCCTAAATTGGATACATTTGTTTTGCTTACAAATGAAGGGCCTAGCTTGGAGAAGGATGAACATTGGAGCAAGAACAAGCTTGGAGATGATGGCATGCGCAAGGGGAACAAGAACGGAGTTACAAGTGATGATTTCAGGACTTTGAAGCCACCATAATGGGTGCATGAAGCCTTGGACGAAATATACAAGATGCCACTTCATAAATTTCGTCCCGAGGCTATTTTAGGTGCTGCGTCACCTTATTATTGGGCCAGGCCCATGTAATTTCGAAATACATAAGTATAGGCTATTTTTAGAGTCCGTATGTGTGGGGAAACAAGAGATAGGGTTGATTTCGGACTCCTCCACCAAGGGCCACGAAATTCCCCCCCTCTTCCTCCATATATACAGCCCTTAGGGCATCGTTTAGACTTTGGGATTTGTTTAGTTAAAAGTTAGCCATTGCAACTTCGTGTACTTCGTTTGTGTCCAACGACCAGACCAAGACCGCTTCCGGATCCCCACCATTATCAATACTTCATATATATTTGCAATATTCAGATTGCTTTATCATATTCTTGCTCGTTCTTCGATTGCTTGCAGGAATAGACCTTCGTGGTCAGGCTGACCGTGCTTCCAGCATCGTCAGTAACCTCAGGAGATCGGTTTAGCGATTGCTAAGGTGCAACGTCGTGCACATTTGTAGTCGGATCGTGAAAGTCGTCTCCATCAAATCGATAGTTATCATCTCATCGAAAGATCGGGACCCTCGTCTCTATCAAGTAGTACTTGACGCATAATCTCCTTCGTCTCCTCTGGATTGGTACGGTATGGTGCACGGTTTGGCAGTGAAGCACCGGGAATTAAGTCAATTTGATGCTCAATCCCTCGAATAGGCGGTAATCCCGGTGGCACGTCTTGTGGAAAGACGTCAGCGAACTCCTGCAAAATGTTAGTGACAGCAGGAGGCAAAGAGGAAGGCACGTCCTCGAATGAAAATAATGCCTCTTTGCACACAAAAGCATAGCAAACAGATTTGCTGAAATCTAGCTCATCAATATCAGATTTGGTGGCAAATAAACATGCACTTTTCAATTTAATTTCAGAAGCAACACTAGATGGTTTATTATTAGGCTTCATTTGTTGCTCAAATTCTTTTGCCACAATCTGATTTTCACTCTTATTCTTTTCCTGTTGTGCTTTATTAGCTCTATTAATATCATCTTTCAAAATGGAATCAGGAGTCATAGGAAGCAAAGTAATATTTTTATCCTTATGAACAAGAGTATAGTGATTGTTTCTACCATGGTGTACAGAATTTTTATCAAATTGCCATGGTCTACCAAGTAATAAGGAACATGCTTGCATAGGTACCACATCACAATCAACATAATCAGCATATGTAGATATACTAAAATGCACACGAACAGTACGTGTTACCTTAACCTTGCCGCTGTTGTTGAACCATTGGATGTAGTAAGGATGTGGATGTGGTCTTGTGGTGAGAGAAAGCTTCTCGACCATCTCCATGCTAGCCAAGTTGTTGCAGCTCCCTCCGTCTATGATGACGCGCACAGAACGTTCCTTCACAACTCCCTTGGTATGGAACAAATTGTGCCTCTGATTTTGCTCAGCTTGTGTGATCTGCACACTCAAAACACGTTGAGCAACTAAACTGATAGAGGCGAGGGTGTCCCGATCTTTCGATGAGATGATAACTATCGATTTGGTGGAGACGATTTTGACGATCCGACTACAAACGTGCACGACGTTGCGCCTTAGCAATCGCTAAACCAATCTCCTGAGGTTACTGACGATGCCGGAAGCACGGTCAGCCTGACCACGAAGGTCTGTTTCCTGCAAGCAATCGAAGAACGAGCAAGAAACTGAGATTGCAATCTGGATATTGCAAATATATATGAGGTATTGATAATGGTGGGGATCCGGAAGCGGTCTTGGTCTGGTCGTTGGACACAAACGAAGTACACGAAGTTGCAATGGCTAACTTTTAACTAAACAAATCCCAAAGTCTAAACGATGCCCTAAGGGCTGTATATATGGAGGAAGAGGGGGGGAATTTCGTGGCCCTTGGTGGAGGGGTCCGAAATCAACCCTATCTCTTGTTTCTCCACACATACGGACTCTAAAAATAGCCTATACTTATGTATTTCGAAATTACATGGGCCTGGCCCAATAATAAGGTGCCGCAGCACCTAAAATAGCCTCGGGACGAAATTTATGAAGTGGCATCTTGTATATTTCGTCCAAGGCTTCATGCACCCATTATGGTGGCTTCAAAGTCCTGAAATCATCACTTGTAACTCCGTTCTTGTTTCCCTTGCGCATGCCATCATCTCCATGCTTGTTCTTGCTCCAATGTTCATCCTTCTCCAAGCTAGGCCCTTCATTTGTAAGCAAAACAAATGTATCCAATTTAGGCAGCATCATATTCTCATGAACATTAGAATCATTACCAAGAAACGAAAGTACCTGGTAATTTAGTTGGCGTGCACGAGCTCTAGTAATTGGTCCAGTATGTATAGCAGCAGGGGTTGTGGGTGTAACAATTGTATTGATGTCCTCATCATAAACATTCATACCTGTCAGCGTCTTCAGGAGCCATGTATTGCGTCTCATTATCAGAATCATCTCCACCATGTTCTTCACGTGTAATAAGAGGCAAAGTCTCCTCATCATAGTCACTAGCGGACTCATATCCACCATACGCGGTAGCAATCATCACACGCGGAGATTTGCATTCTCTCGCATAATGACCTCCTCCCTTACAACGACGACAAATAATATCACTTGTGTGCCCTGTTGATGCTATGGAAGAAGAAGAACGTTGTGTAGGCCCCGCAGGTGCGCTCTTGGCAGATAATGGTGGTTGTGCCTGTTTTCTTGTATCACGGCTGGAGGTGGCACCTGATGGAGGTGCTGGTGCAGTTGAAGTAGAAGATGCACGTGGTGTCCATGATGAAGGTCGGCCTGCAGAAAAGTTAGTTCGCCCCAATGCTTGTCGATCCTGCACTTCACGTTCAGCTTTACAAGCAAGATGGAATAAACGAGTGATATTATTATACTCCTTATAGTCTAGAATGGTCTGAATCTCTCTATTTAATCCACCCAGAAAACGTGCAAGCATAGCTTCATTCTCCTCAACAATACCACATCTAATCATGCCAGTTTGTAATTCCTGATAATATTCTTCTACAGAATTTTTTCCTTGTCTTAAACGCTGCAATTTTTGAAGCAATTCACGTTGATAATATGGTGGAACCCAACGCGTACGCATAGCAGTTTTCAAAGCAGCCCAAGTAGTTGGAATAGGATATAATCTACAATGTTCAGACCACCATACACATGCAAAACTAGTGAAAGCACAAACAGCAGTAGCCACTCGTCTCTCCTCAGGATATTGTAAACATGTAAATCGTTGTTCAGTTTCTAACTCCCAAGTAAGATATATATCAGGAACATATCTACCCTCAAATGGTGGAATATTCAATTTTAGTTTAGGAATATGGACATCATCTCGTACCTGAGGTGGTGGTGCAGGCCTACCATTACGAATATATACCTGAGGTCGACCTGCTGGTGGTGGTGCTGGTGGCTGCTCGTAGATCTGATTTTGATCAACCTCATCCTCATAATCGCCCGCATACTCATCATCCTCCTGGGTACCAGCAACAGCAGTAGCAGGAGCCACAGAAGTATCAACAGCAGCACCAACAGTTTGGCCAAACGCAAGAGGAACACGGCTCGCTCGGCGAAGGTCTATTTCGCGACGTGGAGGTAGTCGTTGTTGTTGTTGTTGGAGAGGTGCGTTAGGTGCAGCGGGTGGTGGTGGTGGAAGACGCGCGAGCAATTCATTAAATCTGTTATCGAGCTTTGTTTCGAACGTCTTCTCAAGGCCAGTGATATTCTCCATGGCCTCTTCAAAATTGTTCAGCACATGTTGCACCTGTTCAGTCATCATTTGCTGAAACTTATCATGAAGCTCCTTGTTCGATAAATTCTCCCAGTCAATCTCGTCGGCTTGTGATCCTGGCATGGTTAGCAGCAATAGAAACACACAAGAATATGATCCTACAGACTACGAACAAGTGGTGGTGGTGGGTGTCACAAATCCGTCAAGCAAAACTCAAATTCTTACCAGTTCTTACCCAACAACAGGCGGTGATCGGCAACTGTTGTAGTCAAAACACTCAAAGCTTGGATAGAGCGATTACCAGGGAGAGTCAAACGCACGACGTAGATGTATGTGGAGCTGGGAAGGCTTATACTATGGTAGCAAAAAGGGTCAGCAATAATCAGTTCAGAGATGCAAAGTTGAATAAACGCTCAACGACGGTACTATGCTGGTCCTAGGCTAGACTGTGCTAGAGACGCGAGCCTAGAACACCAACAAAATCACGGCGCGGCACGTAAACAAGGGAAAAGCACACTCTGAATTTTTTTTTCGCTCTTTTTTTTTTGCGCATTTTTTTTGCGCTGCTTTTTTTTTGCGAAAAATCACTATAATGGCGAGTATCTCAAAACTCTTCCTAGCTCAAACTGACAGGATGGGCACGAAATTTTTCGACCAATTTTTTTTTCCGACTGCCCGGACCCAAAAACTGGAAACGGGTCAAAAAAAACTTCCTATAATGGCACCTGTCTCAAAACACTCAGAAACACCTAAAAATAGGATAGCCAGAATTTTTTTCGAAAAATGCGTTTTCGAAAAATTTTGGGCCTAAACGGAGCGTGGCTACCCGACTCCGGCAAGGAAACACGAATCGGAATCTAGATGGATCTCGAAAACAAACCTAATATGCAAGGAACTCGGATTGGTGGTGGATATATGGTGGTGGTATATGGCAGCGGTGGTGGTAGCGGTGGTAGTATATGGATATGGATCGGTGGTGGTATATGGGCACGGATTGGTGGTGGTATATGGATACGGATTCGGAGCGGTGGTGGTAGATGGCAGGGGCGGTGATGATGGTGCGGCGGCGGCGTGACAACTTATGACCAGAACTCGAAACTCTAAAAGACTAGACTCTAAGACCAGCAACTAGACCGACGATGCAACCGCAAATTCAACAAAGCAAAACCCTAAAAAGATTATGCAAAGGCTCAGATTGGTTCGGATATGATGAACTAACCCTAATTTTTTTGTGGCTTTTTCGTGGACTGTAGGTATGAAGAACAGACTCGATCTAAACTACGAAAAACTGTAAAATCTCACCGAGCAACCTGGAAATGTGATACCACTTGATAGAGGCGGGGTGTCCCGATCTTTCGATGAGATGATAACTATCGATTTGGTGGAGACGACTTTGACGATCCGACTACAAACGTGCAACGACGTTGTGCCTTAGCAATCGCTAAACCAACTCCGAGAGGTTATTGACCACGCCGGAGCACGATCAACCTGACCACGAAGGTCTATTCCTGCAAGCAATCGAAGAACAAGCAAGAATATGATAAAAGCAATCTGAATATCGCGAATATGTATGAAGTATTGATAATGGTGGGGATCCGAAAAGTGGTCTTGGTCTGGTCGTTGGACACAAACGAAGCACACGAAGTTGCAATGGCTAACTTTTAACTATACAAATCCCCAAAGTCTAAACGTTGCCCTAAGGGCTGTATATATGGAGGAAGAGGGGGGAATTTCGTGGCCCTTGGTGGAGGGGTCCGAAATCAACCCTATCTCTTGTTTCCCCACACATACGGACTCTAAAAATAGCATGTACTTATGTATTTCGAAATTACATGGGCCTGGTCCAATAATAAGGTGACGCAGCACCTAAAATAGCCTCGGGACGAAATTTATGAAGTGGCATCTTGTATATTTCGTCCAAGGCTTCATGCACCCATTATGGTGGCTTCAAAGTCCTGAAATCATCACTTGTAACTCCGTTCTTGTTCCCCTTGCGCATGCCATCATCTCCATGCTTGTTCTTGCTCCAATGTTCATCCTTCTCCAAGCTAGGCCCTTCATTTGTAAGCAAAACAAATGTATCCAATTTAGGCAGCATCATATTCTCATGAACATTAGAATCATTACCAAGAAACGAAAGTACCTGGTAATTTAGTTGGCGTGCACGAGCTCTAGTAACTGGTCCAGTATGTATAGCAGCAGGGGCTGTGGGTGTAACAATTGTATTGATGTCCTCATCACATCCGTTGTTGTCAGGACTACATCACCTCCACCATGTGACACATCGCCCCCGAGAGTGGCTACATCATCTGAGTTGATCATAAGAGGTAATGACAAAGGTACTGATCTTCCATCTCTACATGAGAATGATGAATGCCTTGTCAATTTGAATGCACCATCTGATGAGCTACCCACTACTTTGATCACGCCACCTATTTTAGAGGACTACATTGATAATTTGACTTTGCCATGTGATCAAACAACTGAAATACCAACAATTTTGAGTGCACCCATTGAATTAACTATTGATGCAAAAGAACCAATGTTTAATCATTTTGATATGACCTCTAATCTTGGTGATGATTCTGTGTTGAATGACTTATTGCATGTTTGCTTATTTAAGCATGTTGTAGCATGTAAATTTGATGCAAGTAAGGTTTATTCACCAATGTTGGGATGGTTTAATGATGAACATTGTCAATCTTTTGAAATGAATAAGAGCTTCACTTATATGTGCAAACTGAGTTGCAATATTTTCATGCCTTCTACTTCTTGTGCTAATTTTTTGGCTTTAGATTTTATGAACTATGCAAGTTACTCATCTATTCATGTGTCATATATGCAAAAATTAAGGGAAGTAAAAATGGATGACATATACATATACAACATGTACACCTTGTCTCTTTTGTTAGCCACATTTCAGATTAAGCAACGCCGAGGACGGCTTTATTTTCAAGAAGGGGAGGATGATGAGGACATGACTACCTTGGATATGACCAAAAATATTGCATATATGCATATTTGTCAGGTGATTTCTAGTGCAAACTATTCAATAATCTATTTGTGTTATCCAGAACAAAAATACTTCACACACTTTTGTGTTTTGTCTAATTGCGGGTGTATGGGACATTTGTACAATCCACATATGAAGATAAGGAAGAAAGAGATGTTTATTTGCTGTCCAAAAAGTTCTCTCACGTCACTTTTGGCCCAACAGAAGATAGAGTCCAAGTCTCTCACGTTCTGGATTCAGATTCGGACTGCACAGACATACCTGACTCAAAACGCACACAAGTTTTTCATACGGACTCCGAATTGGGTGATTCTTTTTTTGTTGGAAACTAGATTTCGTGCACTTTCCAACCCAATTGGAAGCACCTTCAAATTCGTCCGGAGCATTGAGTTGTGGACGAAACAATCTGATGTTGCAGCAGAATCCGAGTCAAACTACAAGTCTAAAGGTGTTACATCACCTCCACTTGGGCCCATTGGCCTTGTACGACCTAGATTTAGTTTTAGGCTGCCTTGGGACGTCCTCCCACCTCCTTGGCCGCCACCCCTTGCTCCTATATAAGTAGATCCATCTAGTAGCTTTTCCTTGGGATTTGTTTAGTTAAAAGTTAGCCATTGCAACTTCGTGTACTTCGTTTGTGTCCAACGACCAGACCAAGACCGCTTACGGATCCCCACCTTTATCAATACTTCATATATATTCGCAATATTCAGATTGCTTTTATCATATTCTTGCTCGTTCTTCGATTGCTTGCAGGAATAGACCTTCGTGGTCAGGTTGATCGTGCTCCGGCGTGGTCAATAACCTCAGGAGATTGGTTTAGCGATTGCTAAGGCGCAACATCGTGCACGTTTGTAGTCAGATCGTCAAAGTCGTCTCCACCAAATCGGTAGTATCATCTCATCGAAAGATCGGGACACCCCGCCTCTATCATGTTACATCACCTCCACTTGGGCCCGTTGGCCTTTACGACCTAGATTTAGTTTTAGGCTGCCTTGGGACGTCCTCCCACCTCCTTGGCCGCCACCCCTTACTCCTATATAAGTAGATCCATCTAGTAGCTTTTCCTTCGGATTTGTTTAGTTAAAAGTTAGCCATTGCAACTTCGTGTACTTCGTTTGTGTCCAACGACCAGACCAAGACCGCTTACGGATCCCCACCATTATCAATACTTCATATATATTCGCAATATTCAGATTGCTTTATCATATTCTTGCTCGTTCTTCGATTGCTTCCAGGAATAGACCTTCGTGGTCAGGTTGATCGTGCTCCAGCGTGGTGATGAGGACATGACTACCTTGGATATGACCAAAAATATTGCATATATGCATATTTGTCAGGTGATTTCTAGTGCAAACTATTCAATAATCTATTTATGTTATCCAGAACAAAAATACTTCACACACTTTTGTATTTTGTCTAATTGCAGGTGTATGGGACATTTGTACAATCCACATATGAAGATAAAGAATAAAGAGATGTTTATTTGCTGTCCAAAAAGTTCTCTCACGTCACTTTTGGCCCAAGAGAAGATAGAGTCCAAGTCTCTCACGTTCTGGATTCAGATTCGGACTGCACAGACATACCTGACTCAAAACGCACACAAGTTTTTCATACGGACTCCGAATTGGGTGATTCTTTTTTTGTTGGAAACTAGATTTCGTGCACTTTCCAACCCAATTGGAAGCACCTTCAAATTCGTCCGGAGCATTGAGTTGTGGACGAAACAATCTGATGTTGCAGCAGAATCCGAGTCAAACTACAAGTCCAAAGGTGTTACATCACCTCCACTTGGGCCCATTGGCCTTGTACGACCTAGATTTAGTTTTAGGCTGCCTTGGGACGTCCTCCCACCTCCTTGGCCGCCACCCCTTGCTCCTATATAAGTAGATCCATCTAGTAGCTTTTCCTTTGGATTTGTTTAGTTAAAAGTTAGCCATTGCAACTTCGTGTACTTCGTTTGTGTCCAACGACCAGACCAAGACCGCTTACGGATCCCCACCTTTATCAATACTTCATATATATTCGCAATATTCAGATTGCTTTTATCATATTCTTGCTCGTTCTTCGATTGCTTGCAGGAATAGACCTTCGTGGTCAGGTTGATCATGCTCCGGCGTGGTCAATAACCTCAGGAGATTGGTTTAGCGATTGCTAAGGCGCAACGTCGTGCACGTTTGTAGTCAGATCGTCAAAGTCGTCTCCACCAAATCGGTAGTATCATCTCATCGAAAGATCGGGACACCCCGCCTCTATCATGTTACATCACCTCCACTTGGGCCCATTGGCCTTTACGACCTAGATTTAGTTTTAGGCTGCCTTGGGACGTCCTCCCACCTCCTTGGCCGCCACCCCTTGCTCCTATATAAGTAGATCCATCTAGTAGCTTTTCCTTCGGATTTGTTTAGTTAAAAGTTAGCCATTGCAACTTCGTGTACTTCGTTTGTGTCCAACGACCAGACCAAGACCGCTTACGGATCCCCACCATTATCAATACTTCATATATATTCGCAATATTCAGATTGCTTTATCATATTCTTGCTCGTTCTTCGATTGCTTCCAGGAATAGACCTTCGTGGTCAGGTTGATCGTGCTCCAGCGTGGTGATGAGGACATGACTACCTTGGATATGACCAAAAATATTGCATATATGCATATTTGTCAGGTGATTTCTAGTGCAAACTATTCAATAATCTATTTATGTTATCCAGAACAAAAATACTTCACACACTTTTGTATTTTGTCTAATTGCAGGTGTATGGGACATTTGTACAATCCACATATGAAGATAAGGAAGAAAGAGATGTTTATTTGCTGTCCAAAAAGTTCTCTCACGTCACTTTTGGCCCAAGAGAAGATAGAGTCCAAGTCTCTCACGTTCTGGATTCAGATTCGGACTGCACAGACATACCTGACTCAAAACGCACACAAGTTTTTCATACGGACTCCGAATTGGGTGATTCTTTTTTGTTGGAAACTAGATTTCGTGCACTTTCCAACCCAATTGGAATCACCTTCAAATTCGTCCGGAGCGTTGAGTTGTGGACGAAACAATCTAATACTGCAGCAGAATCCGAGTCAAACTACAAGTCCAAAGGTGTTACATCACCTCCACTTGGGCCCATTGGGCTTGTACGACCTAGATTTAGTTTTAGGCTGCCTTGGGACGTCCTCCCACCTCCTTGGCCGCCACCCCTTGCTCCTATATAAGTAGATCCATCTAGTAGCTTTTCCTTGGGGATTTGTTTAGTTAAAAGTTAGCCATTGCAACTTCGTGTACTTCGTTTGTGTCCAACGACCAGACCAAGACCGCTTCCGGATCCCCACCATTATCAATACTTCATATATATTTGCAATATTCAGATTGCTTTATCATATTCTTGCTCGTTCTTCGATTGCTTGCAGGAATAGACCTTCGTGGTCAGGCTGACCGTGCTTCCAGCATCGTCAGTAACCTCAGGAGATTCGTTTAGCGATTGCTAAGGCGCAACGTCGTGCACGTTTGTAGTCGGATCGTCAAAGTCGTCTCTACCAAATCGATAGTTATCATCTCATCGAAAGATCGGGACCCTCGCCTCTATCACGTGGTCAATAACCTCTCGGAGTTGGTTTAGCGATTGCTAAGGCGCAACGTCGTGAACGTTTGTAGTCGGATCGTCAAAGTCGTCTCCACCAAATCGATAGTTATCATCTCATCAAAAGATCGGGACACCCTCGCCTCTATCACCACTCATATAATCCAAACTTAGTTTTAAATGCTGTTTTCCATTCATCTCCCAATTTCATACGAATTTGATGGTAGCCACTATGCAAATCAACTTTGGAGAATATTGTAGAGCCACTCAATTCATCAAGCATATCATCTAGCCTAGGAATAGGATGACGATAACGAATAGTAATATTATTAATGCCTCTACAATCAACACACATACGTGATGTACCATCCTTTTTCGGCACTAGAATAATAGGAACAGCACAAGGACTAAGGGATTCGCGTATATAACCTTTGTCGAGAAGCTCTTGTACTTGACGCATAATCTCCTTCGTCTCCTCTGGATTGGTACGGTATGGTGCACGGTTTGGCAGTGAAGCACTGGGAATTAAGTCAATCTGATGCTCAATCCCTCGAATAGGCGGTAATCCCGGTGGCACGTCTTGTGGAAAGACGTCAGTGAACTCCTGCAAAATGTTAGTGACAGCAGGAGGCAAAGAGGAAGGCACGTCCTCGAATGAAAATAATGCCTCTTTGCACACAAAGGCATAGCAAACAGATTTGCTGAAATCTAGCTCATCAATATCAGATTTGGTGGCAAATAAACATGCACTTTTCAATTTAATTTCAGAAGCAACACTAGATGGTTTATTATTAGGCTTCATTTGTTGCTCAAATTCTTTTGCCACAATCTGATTTTCACTCTTATTCTTCTCTTGTTTTGCTTTATTAGCTCTATTAATATCATCTTTCAAAATAGAATCAGGAGTCATAGGAAGCCAAGTAATATTTTTATCCTTATGAACAAGAGTATAGTGATTGTTTCTACCATGGTGTACAGAATTTTTATCAAATTGCCATGGTCTACCAAGTAATAAGGAACATGCTTGCATAGGTACCACATCACAATCAACATAATCAGCATATGAAGATATACTAAAATGCACACGAACAATACGTGTTACCTTAACCTTGCCGCTGTTGTTGAACCATTGGATGTAGTAAGGATGTGGATGTGGTCTTGTGGTGAGAGAAAGCTTCTCCACCATCTCCATGCTAGCCAAGTTGTTGCAGCTCCCTCCGTCTATGATGACGCGCACAGAACGTTCCTTCACAACTCCCTTGGTATGGAACAAATTGTGCCTCTAATTTTGCTCAGCTTGTGTGATCTACACACTCAAAACACGTTGAGCAACTAAACATTCATACCTGTCAGCGTCTTCAGGAGCCAGGTATTGCGTCTCATGATCAGAATCATCTCCACCATGTTCTTCACGTGTAATAAGAGCCAAAGTCTCCTCATCATAGTCATTAGCAGACTCATATCCACCATCCGCGGTAGCAATCATCACACGCGGAGATTTGCATTCTCTCGCATAATGACCTCCTCCCTTACAACGACGACAAATAATATCACTTGTGTGCCCTGTTGATGCCATGGAAGAAGAAGAACGCTGTGCAGGCCCCGCAGGTGCGCTCTTGGCAGATAATGGTGGTTGTGCCTGTTTTCTTGTATCACGACTGGAGGTGGCACCGGATGGAAGTGCTGGTGCAGTTGAAGTAGAAGATGCACGTGGTGTCCATGATGAAGGTCGGCCTGCAGAAAAGTTAGTTCGCCCCAATGCTTGTCGATCCTGCACTTCACGTTCAGCTTTACAAGCAAGATGGAATAAACGAGTGATATTAGTATACTCCTTATAGTCTAGAATGGTCTGAATCTCTCTATTTAATCCACCCAGAAAACGTGCAAGCATAGCTTCATTCTCCTCAACAATACCACATCTAATCATGCCAGTTTGTAATTCCTGATAATATTCTTCTACAGAATTTTTCCCTTGTCTTAAACGCTGTAATTTTTGAAGCAATTCACGTTGATAATATGGTGGAACCCAACGAGTACGCATAGCAGTTTTCAAAGCAGCCCAAGTAGTTGGAATAGGATATAATCTACAATGTTCAGACCACCATACACATGCAAAACTAGTGAAAGCACAAACAGCAGCAGCAACTCGTCTCTCCTCAAGATATTGTAAACATGTAAATTGTTGTTCAGTTTCCAACTCCCAAGTAAGATATATATCAGGAACATATCTATCCTCAAATGGTGGAATATTCAATTTCAGTTTAGGAATATGGACATCATCTCGTACCTGAGGTGGTGGTGCAGGCCTACCATTACGAATATATACCTGAGGTCGACCTGCTGGTGGTGGTGCAGGTGGCTGCACGTAGTGCTGATTTTGATCAACCTCATCCTCATAATCTCCCACATAATCATCCTCCTCCGCATCAGCAGCAGGAGCCACAGAAGTATCAACAGCAGCACCAACAGTTTGGCCAAACGCAAGAGGAACACGACTCGCTCGGCGGAGGTCTATTTCGCGACGTGGAGGTAGTCGCTGTTGTTGTTGTTGGAGAGGTGCGTTAGGTGCAGCGGGTGGTGGTGGTGGAAGACGCGCGAGCAATTCATTAAACTTGTTATCGAGCTTTGTTTCAAACATCTTCTCCATGCCATCTATCTTCTCCATGGCCTCTTCAAATCTGTTTAGCACGTCTTGCACCTGTTCACTCATCATTTGCTGAAATTTATCATGCAAATCCTTATTCGTCATGTTCTCCCAGTCAGTCTCGTCGGCTTGTGATCCTGGCATGGTTAGCAGCAATAGAAACACACAAGAATATGATCCTACAGACTACTAACAAGAGGTGGTGGTGGGTGTCACAAATCCGTCAAGCAAATCTCAAATTCTTACCAGTTCTTACCCAGCAGCAGGCGGTGATCGGCAACCGTTGTAGTCAAAAACTCTCAAAGCTTGGATAGAGCGATTACCAGGGAGAGTCAAACGCACGACGTAGATGTATGTGGAGCTGGGAAGGCTTATAATATGGTAGCAAAAAGGGTCAGCAATAATCAATTCAGAGATGCAAAGTTGAATAAACGCTCAACGACGGTACTGTGCTGGTCCTAGGCTAGACTGTGCTAGAGACGCGAGCCTAGAACACCAACAAAATCACGGCGCGGCACGTAAACAAGGGAAAAGCACACTCTGGAATTTTTTTTTCGCACTTTTTTTTTGCGCTCTTTTTTTTTGCTGCTTTTTTTTTTGCGAAAAATCACTATAATGGCGAGTGTCTCAAAACTCTTCCTAGCTCAAACTAACAGGATGGGCACGAAATTTTTTTGACCAATTTTTTTTTTTTGACTGCCCGGACCCAAAAACTGGAAACGGGTCAAAAAAAACTTCCTATAATGGCACCTGTCTCAAAACACTCAGAAACACCTAAAAATAGGATAGCCAGATTTTTTTTTCGAAAAATGCGTTTTCAAAAATTTTTGGGCCTAAACGGAGCGTGGTTTCCCGATTTTTTTTCCGAAACCTACTCCGGCAAGGAAACACGAATCGGAATCTAGATGGATCTCGAAAACAAACCTAATATGACAAGAACTCGGATTGGTGGTGGATATATGGTGGTAGATGGCAGCGGTGGTGGTATATGACAGCTGTGGTGGTATATGGATACGGATTCGAAGCGGTGGTGGTAGATGGCAGGGGTGATGATGATGGTGCGGTGGCGGCGTGACAACTTATGACCAGAACTCGAAACTCTAAAAGACTAGACTCTAAGACCAGCAACTAGACACGACGATGCAACCGCAAATTCAACAAAGCAAAACCCTAAAAAGATTATGCAAAGGCTCAGATTGGTTCGGATATGATGAACTAACCCTAATTTTTTTTGTGGCTTTTTCGTGGACTATAGGTATGAAGAACAGACTCGATCTAAACTACGAAAAACTGTAAAATCTCACCGAGCAACCTGGAAATCTGATACCACTTGATAGAGGCGAGGGTGTCCCGATCTTTCGATGAGATGATAACTATCGATTTGGTGGAGACGACTTTGACGATCCGACTACAAACGTGCACGACGTTGCGCCTTAGCAATCGCTAAACCAACTCCGAGAGGTTATTGACCACGCTGGAGCACGATCAACCTGACCACGAAGGTCTATTCCTGCAAGCAATCGAAGAACGAGCAAGAATATGATAAAGCAATCTGAATATTGCGAATATATATGAAGTATTGATAATGGTGGGGATCCGTAAGCGGTCTTGGTCTGGTCGTTGGACACAAACGAAGTACACGAAGTTGCACTGGCTAACTTTTAACTAAACAAATCCCAAAGTCTAAACGATGCCCTAAGGGCTGTATATATGGAGGAAGAGGGGGGAATTTCGTGGCCCTTGGTGGAGGGGTCCGAAATCAACCCTATCTCTTGTTTCCCCACACACACTGACTCTAAAAATAGCCTATACTTATGTATTTCGAAATTACATGGGCCTGGCCCAATAATAAGGTGACGCGGCACCTAAAATAGCCTCGGGACGAAATTTAGGAAGTGGCATCTTGTATGTTTCGTCCAAGGCTTCATGCACCCATTATGGTGGCTTCAAAGTCCTGAAATCATCACTTGTAACTCCGTTCTTGTTCTTGCTCCAATGTTCATCCTTCTCCAAGCTAGGCCCTTCATTTGTAAGCAAAACAAATGTATCCAATTTAGGCAGCATCATATTCTCATGAACATTAGAATCATTACCAAGAAACGAAAGTACCTGGTAATTTCGTTGGCGTGCACGAGCTCTAGTAATTGGTCCAGTATGTATAGCAGCAGGGGTTGTGGGTGTAACAATTGTATTGATGTCCTCATCACTTTGGCTCTTATTACACGTGAAGAACACGGTGGAGACGATTCTGATCATGAGACGCAATACATGGCTCTTGAAGATGCTGACAGGTATGGATGTTTAGTTGCTCAACGTGTTTTGAGTGTGCAGGTTACACAAGCTAAGCAAAATCAGAGGCATAATTTGTTCCATACAAAGGGAGTTGTGAAGGAACGTTCTGTTCGCATGATCATAGATGGAGGGAGCTGCAATAACTTGGCTAGCATGGAGATGGTGGAGAAGCTATCTCTCACCACAAGACCACATCCACATCCTTACTACATCCAATGGTTCAACAACAGCGGCAAGGTTAAGGTAACACGTACTGTTCATGTGCATTTTAGTATCTCTACATATGCTGATTATGTTGATTGTGATGTGGTACCTATGCAAGCATGTTCCTTATTACTTGGTAGACCATGGCAATTTGATAAAAAATCTGTACACCATGGTAGAAACAATCAGTATACTCTTGTTCATAACGATAAAAATATTACTTTGCTTCCTATGACTCCTGATTCCATTTTGAAAGATGATATTAATAGAGCTAATAAAGCAAAACAGGAGACAAATAAGAGTGAAAATCAGATTGTAGCAAAAGAATTTGAGCACCAAATGAAGCCTAATAATAAACCATCTACTATTGTTTCTGAAATTAAATTGAAAAGTGCATCGCTACCCAACCGTGCACCATACCGTACCAATTCAGAGGAGACGAAGGAGATTATGCGTCAAGTACAAGAACTGCTCGACAAAGGTTATATACGCGAATCCCTTAGTCCTTGTGCTGTTCCTATCATTTTAGTGCCGAAAAAGGATGGTACGTCGCGTATGTGCGTTGATTGTAGAGGCATTAATAATATTACTATTCGTTATCGTCATCCTATTCCTAGGCTAGATGATATGCTTGATGAATTGAGTGGCTCTACAATATTCTCCAAAGTTGATTTGCGTAGTGGATACCATCCAATTCGTATGAAATTGGATGATGAGTGGAAAACAGCATTTAAAACTAAGTTTGGATTATATGAGTGGTTAGTCATGCCTTTTGGGTTAACTAATGCACCTAGTAATTTCATGAGGTTAATGAACGAAGTTTTACGTGCTTTCATTGGACGATTTGTGGTAGTTTACTTTGATGACATATTGATTTATAGCAAATCTTTGGAGGAACATTTGGAACATTTGCGTGCTGTTTTTATTGCTCTACGTGATGCACGTTTGTTTGGAAACCTTGGAAAGTGCACCTTTTGCACCGACCGAGTATCTTTTCTTGGCTATGTTGTTACTCCACAGGGAATTGAAGATGATAAAGCCAAGATTGAAGCTATTGAGAGTTGGCCGCAGCCCAAAACGATCACACAAGTGAGGAGTTTCCTTGGCCTCGCTGGTTTCTATAGGCGTTTTGTGAGAGATTTCAGCACCATTGCTGCACCTCTCAGCGAGCTTACAAAGAAGGATGTGCCTTTTGTTTGGGGTACCGCACAGGAAGAAGCCTTCACGGTATTGAAAGATAAGTTGACACATGCTCCTTTACTCCAACTTCCTAATTTCAATAAGACTTTTGAGCTTGAATGTGATGCTAGTTGATAGAGGCAGAGGTGTCCCGTCTTTCGATGAGATGGTGGATTTCGCTTTGGTGGAAGTCGACTTTGACGATCCGACTACGAACGTGCGAGGACGTCGCGCCTTAGCAATCGCTAAACCAACTCCGAGAGGTTATTGACCACGCCGGAGCACGATCAACCTGACCACGAGGGTCTATTTCCTGCGAGCAAACGAAGAACAAGCAAGAAACTAAGATTGCAATCTGGATATTGCGAATATAAGATGAAAGCTTTATTGATCAAGGTGGGGTTCTGTGACGCCTTTGTCTGGTCGTTGAACACAAACGAAGTACGCGAAGTTGCAGCTATGGCGAACTTTTAATCTAAACAAAACCCAAAGTCTAAACGATGCCCTAAGGGCTGTATATATGGAGGAAGAGGGGGGAATTTCGTGGCCCTTGGTGGAGGGGTCCGAAATCAACCCTATCTCTTGTTTCCCGACACATACGGACTCTAAAAATAGCCTATACTTATGTATTTCGAAATTACATGGGCCTGGCCCAATAATAAGGTGACGCAGCACCTAAAATAGCCTCGGGACGAAATTTATGAAGTGGCATCTTGTATATTTCGTCCAAGGCTTCATGCACCCATTATGGTGGCTTCAAAGTCCTGAAATCATCACTTGTAACTCCGTTCTTGTTCCCCTTGCGCATGCCATCATCTCCATGCTTGTTCTTGCTGCAATGTTCATCCTTCTCCAAGCTAGGCCCTTCATTTGTAAGCAAAACAAATGTATCCAATTTAGGCAGCATCATATTCTCATGAACATTAGAATCATTACCAAGAAACGAAAGTACCTGGTAATTTAGTTGGCGTGCACGAGCTCTAGTAAGTGGTCCAGTATGTATAGCAGCAGGGGCTGTGGGTGTAACAATTGTATTGATGTCCTCATCATCCTCCCCTTCTTGAAATGAAGTCGTCCTCGACGGAAGTTCATATTCCTCACCCAAATAAGGCTTCAAATCTGCAATGTTAAAAGTGGGACTAACCCCAAAATCTGCAGGCAGCTCAAGTTTATATGCATTATCATTTATTTTCTCTAACACCTTAAAGGGACCATCAGCACGTGGCATTAACTTTGATTTGCGCAAATCAGGAAATCTATCCTTACGCAAATGTAACCAAACAAGATCTCCAGGTGCAAACACAACATGTTTTCTACCCTTATCTCCAGCAAGTTTATATTTAGCATTCATGCGCTCAATGTTTTCCTTAGTTAACTCATGCATTTTTAAAATCAATTCAGCACGTTGTTTAGCATCAAAATTAACCTTCTCCGAAGATGGAAGAGGCAACAAATCAATAGGTGCATGAGGTAGGAAACCATACACAACTTCAAAAGGGCACATCTTAGTAGTAGAATGCAATGAACGATTATAAGCAAATTCAATATGAGGCAAGCATTCCTCCCACATTTTCTTATTATTCTTGAAAACAACCCTAAGCATAATAGACAACGTTCTATTGACTACTTCAGTTTGTCCATCAGTTTGGGGGTGACAAGTAGTACTAAAAAGCAGTTTAGTCCCCAACTTAGCCCATAAACATCTCCAAAAGTGGCTAAGAAATTTAGTATCACGATCTGAAACAATAGTATTTGGCACACCATGCAAGCGAATAATTTCACGAAAGAACAAATCAGCAACATTAACAGCATCATCGCTTTTATGACATGGTATAAAGTGTGCCATTTTCGAGAATCTATCCACGACAACAAATATGCTATCCCTCCCCTTCTTTGTTCGAGGTAAACCTAAAACAAAGTCCATAGATATATCCTCCCAAGGAACACTAGGTACAGGCAAAGGCATATATAAACCATGAGGATTGAGTCGTGACTTAGCTTTTTGACATGTAGTGCAGCGAGCAATAAAACGCTCAACATCCCGTCTCATCTTTGACCAAAAGAAATGTGTAGCAAGTACGTCCTCCGTCTTCTTCACGCCAAAGTGTCCCATTAATCCTCCTCCATGCGCCTCCTGCAACAACAAAAGACGAACGGAGCTAGCTGGAATGCATAGCTTGTTAGCACGAAACACAAATCCATCGTTAACAACAAACTAGTTCCACATTCTTCCTTCTTTACAATTCTGCATTACATCTTTAAAATCAGCATCATGCACATATTGATCTTTGATGGACTCCAAACCAAATATTTTGAAGTCAAGTTGTGAAAGCATAGTATAGCGACGAGACAATGCATCAGCAATAACATTTTCTTTTCCCTTCTTGTGTTTAATGACATAAGGGAAAGTCTCAATGAATTCAACCCATTTAGCATGTCTACGATTCAGTTTAGCTTGACTTTTAATATGTTTCAAAGATTCATGATCAGAATGTATAACAAATTCTTTGGGCCATAAATAATGTTGCCATGTTTCTAAAGTCCGAACAAGAGCATATAATTCTTTATCATAAGTAAAATAATTCAGACTAGGCCCACTCAATTTTTCAGAAAAGTATGCAACAGGTTTGCCATCTTGTAATAACACACCTCCTAATCCAATTCCACTAGCATCACATTCAAGCTCAAAAGTCTTATTAAAATCAGGAAGTTGGAGTAAAGGAGCATGTGTCAACTTATCTTTCAATACCGTGAAGGCTTCTTCCTGTGCGGTACCCCAAAGAAAAGGCACATCTTTCTTTGTAAGCTCATTGAGAGGTGCATCAATGGTGCTGAAATCTCTCACAAAACGCCTATAGAATCCAGCGAGGCCAAGAAAACTCCTCACTTGTGTGACCGTTTTGGGCTGCGGCCAACTCTCAATAGCTTCAATCTTGGCTTTATCAACTTCAATTCCCTGTGGAGTAACAACATAGCCAAGAAAAGATACTCGGTCGGTGCAAAAGGTGCACTTCCCAAGGTTACCGAACAAACGTGCATCACGTAGAGCAATAAAAACAGCACGTAAATGTTCCAAATGTTCTTCCAAAGATCTGCTATAAATCAATATGTCATCAAAGTAAACTACCACAAATCGTCCAATGAAAGCACGTAAAACTTCGTTCATTAATCTCATGAAAGTACTAGGTGCATTAGTTAACCCAAAAGGCATGACTAACCACTCATATAATCCAAACTTAGTTTTAAATGCTATTTTCCATTCATCTCCCAATTTCATACGAATTTGATGGTAGCCACTACGCAAATCAACTTTGCAGAATATTGTAGAGCCACTCAATTCATCAAGCATATCATCTAGCCTAGGAATAGGATGACGATAACGAATAGTAATATTATTAATGCCTCTACAATCAACACACATACGTGATGTACCATCCTTTTTCGGCACTAGAATAATAGGAACAGCACAAGGACTAAGGGATTCGCGTATATAACCTTTGTCGAGAAGCTCTTGTACTTGACGCATAATCTCCTTCGTCTCCTCTGGATTGGTACGGTATGGTGCACGGTTTGGCAGTGAAGCACCGGGAATTAAGTCAATCTGATGCTCAATCCCTCGAATAGGCGGTAATCCCGGTGGCACGTCTTGTGGAAAAACGTCAGCGAACTCCTGCAAAATGTTAGTGACAGCAGGAGGCAAAGAGGAAGGCACGTCCTCGAATGAAAATAATGCCTCTTTGCACACAAAAGCATAGCAAACAGATTTGCTGAAATCTGGCTCATCAATATCAGATTTGGTGGCAAATAAACATGCACTTTTCAATTTAATTTCAGAAGCAACACTAGATGGTTTATTATTAGGCTTCATTTGTTGCTCAAATTCTTTTGCCACAATCTGATTTTCACTCTTATTCTTCTCCTGTTGTGCTTTATTAGCTCTATTAATATCATCTTTCAAAATGGAATCAGGAGTCATAGGAAGCAAAGTAATATTTTTATCCTTATGAACAAGAGTATAGTGATTGTTTCTACCATGGTGTACAGAATTTTTATCAAATTGCCATGGTCTACCAAGTAATAAGGAACATGCTTGCATAGGTACCACATCACAATCAACATAATCAGCATATGTAGAGATACTAAAATGCACACGAACAGTACGTGTTACCTTAACCTTGTCGCTGTTGTTGAACCATTGCATGTAGTAAGGATGGGGATGTGGTCTTGTGGTGAGAGAAAGCTTCTCCACCATCTCCATGCTAGCCAAGTTGTTGCAGCTCCCTCCGTCTATGATGACGCGCACAGAACGTTCCTTCACAACTCCCTTGGTATGGAACAAATTGTGCCTCTGATTTTGCTCAGCTTGTGTGACCTGCACACTCAAAACACGTTGAGCAACTAAACATTCATACCTGTCAGCGTCTTCAGGAGCCATGTATTGCGTCTCATGATCAGAATCATCTCCACCATGTTCTTCACGTGTAATAAGAGCCAAAGTCTCCTCATCATAGTCACTAGCGGACTCATATCCACCATCCGCGGTAGCAATCATCACACGCGGAGATTTGCATTCTCTCGCATAATGACCTCCTCCCTTACAACGACGACAAATAATATCACTTGTGTGCCCTGTTGATGCCATGGAAGAAGAAGAACGCTGTGCAGGCCCCGCAGGTGCGCTCTTGGCAGATAATGGTGGTTGTGCCTGGTTTCTTGTATCACGGCTGGAGGTGGCACCGGATGGAGGTGCTGGTGCAGTTGAAGTAGAAGATGCACGTGGTGTCCATGATGAAGGTCGGCCTGCAGAAAAGTTAGTTCGCCCCAATGCTTGTCGATCCTGCACTTCACGTTCAGCTTTACAAGCAAGATGGAATAAACGAGTGATATTAGTATACTCCTTATAGTCTAGAATGGTCTGAATCTCTCTATTTAATCCACCCAGAAAACGTGCAAGCATAGCTTCATTCTCATCAACAATACCACATCTAATCATGCCAGTTTGTAATTCCTGATAATATTCTTCTACAGAATTTTTCCCTTGTCTTAAACGCTGCAATTTTTGAAGCAATTCACGTTGATAATATGGTGGAACCCAACGCGTACGCATAGCAGTTTTCAAAGCAGCCCAAGTAGTTGGAATAGGATATAATCTACAATGTTCAGACCACCATACACATGCAAAACTAGTGAAAGCACAAACGGCAGCAGCAACTCGTCTCTCCTCAGGATATTGTAAACATGTAAATCGTTGTTCAGTTTCTAACTCCCAAGTAAGATAAATTCTACCCTTATCTCCAGCAAGTTTATATTTAGCATTCATGCGCTCAATGTTTTCCTTAGTTAACTCATGCATTTTTAAAATCAATTCAGCACGTTGTTTAGCATCAAAATTAACCTTCTCCGAAGATGGAAGAGGCAACAAATCAATAGGTGCACGAGGTAGGAAACCTTACACAACTTCAAAAGGGCACATCTTAGTAGTAGAATGCAATGAACGATTATAAGCAAATTCAATATGAGGCAAGCATTCCTCCCACATTTTCTTATTATTCTTCAAAACAGCCCTAAGCATAGTAGACAACGTTCTATTGACTACTTCAGTTTGTCCATCAGTTTGGGGGTGACAAGTAGTACTAAAAAGCAGTTTAGTCCCCAACTTAGCCCATAAACATCTCCAAAAGTGGCTAAGAAATTTAGTATCACGATCTGAAACAATAGTATTTGGCACACCATGCAAGCGAATAATTTCACGAAAGAACAAATCAGCAACATTAACAGCATCATCGCTTTTATGACATGGTATAAAGTGTGCCATTTTCGAGAATCTATCCACGACAACAAATATGTTATCCCTCCCCTTCTTTGTTCGAGGTAAACCTAAAACAAAGTCCATAGATATATCCTGATAGAGGCAAAGGTGTCCCGTCTTTCGATGAGATGATGGATATCGCTTTGGTGGAAGTCGACTTTGACGATCCGACTACGAACGTGCGAGGACGTCGCGCCTTAGCAATCGCTAAACCAACTCCGAGAGGTTATTGACCACGCCGGAGCACGATCAACCTGACCACGAGGGTCTGTTTCCTGCGAGCAAACGAAGAACAAGCAAGAAACTAAGATTGCAATCTGGATATTGCGAATATAAGATGAAAGCTTTATTGATCAAGGTGGGGTTCTGTGACGCCTTTGTCTGGTCGTTGAACACAAACGAAGTACGCGAAGTTGCAGCTATGGCGAACTTTTAATCTAAACAAAACCCAAAGTCTAAACGATGCCCTAAGGGCTGTAGATATGGAGGAAGAGGGGGGAATTTCGTGGCCCTTGGTGGAGGGGTCCGAAATCAACCCTATCTCTTGTTTCCCCACACATACGGACTCTAAAAATAGCCTATACTTATGTATTTCGAAATTACATGGGCCTGGCCCAATAATAAGGTGACGCAGCACCTAAAATAGCCTCGGGACGAAATTTATGAAGTGGCATCTTGTATATTTCGTCCAAGGCTTCATGCACCCATTATGGTGGCTTCAAAGTCCTGAAATCATCACTTGTAACTCCGTTCTTGTTCCCCTTGCGCATGCCATCATCTCCATGCTTGTTCTTGCTCCAATGTTCATCCTTCTCCAAGCTAGGCCCTTCATTTGTAAGCAAAACAAATGTATCCAATTTGGGCAGCATCATATTCTCATGAACATTAGAATCATTACCAAGAAACGAAAATACCTGGTAATTTAGTTGGCGTGCACGAGCTCTAGTAATTGGTCCAGTATGTATAGCAGCAGGGGCTGTGGGTGTAACAATTGTATTGATGTCCTCATCATCCTCCCCTTCTTGAAATGAAGTCGTCCTCGACGGAAGTTCATCTTCCTCACCCAAATAAGGCTTCAAATCTGCAATGTTAAAAGTGGGATGATGAGGACATGACTATCTTGGATATGACCAAAAATATTGCATATATGCATATTTGTCAGGTGATTTCTAGTGCAAACTATTCAATAATCTATTTATGTTATCCAGAACAAAAATACTTCACACACTTTTGTGTTTTGTCTAATTGCAGGTGTATGGGACATTTGTACAATCCACATATGAAGATAAGGAAGAAAGAGATGTTTATTTGCTGTCCAAAAAGTTCTCTCACGTCACTTTTGGCCCAAGAGAAGATAGAGTCCAAGCCTCTCACGTTCTGGATTCAGATTCGGACTGCACAGACATACCTGACTCAAAACGCACACAAGTTTTTCATACGGACTCCGAATTGGGTGATTCTTTTTTTGTTGGAAACTAGATTTCGTGCACTTTCCAACCCAATTGGAATCACCTTCAAATTCGTCCGGAGCGTTGAGTTGTGGACGAAACAATCTGATGCTGCAGCAGAATCCGAGTCAAACTACAAGTCCAAAGGTGTTACATCACCTCCACTTGGGCCCATTGGCCTTGTACGACCTAGATTTAGTTTTAGGCTGCCTTGGGACGTCCTCCCACCTCCTTGGCCGCCACCCCTTGCTCCTATATAAGTAGATCCATCTAGTAGCTTTTCCTGGGGTTTTGTTTAGATTAAAAGTTCGCCATAGCTGCAACTTCGCGTACTTCGTTTGTGTTCAACGACCAGACAAAGGCGTCACAGAACCCCACCTTGATCAATAAAGCTTTCATCTTATATTCGCAATATCCAGATTGCAATCTTAGTTTCTTGCTTGTTCTTCGTTTGCTCGCAGGAAACAGACCTTCGTGGTCAGGTTGATCGTGCTCCGGCGTGGTCAATAACCTCTCGGAGTTGGTTTAGCGATTGCTAAGGCGCGACGTCCTCGCACGTTCGTAGTCGGATCGTCAAAGTCGACTTCCACCAAAGCGAAATCCTCCATCTCATCGAAAGACGGGACACCTTTGCCTCTATCATAGATTGTATCCTATTCCAACTACTTGGGCTTCTTTGAAAACTGCTATGCGTACGCGTTGGGTTCCACCATATTATCAACGTGAATTGCTTCAAAAATTGCAGCGTTTAAGACAAGGAAAAAATTCTGTAGAAGAATATTATCAGGAATTACAAACTGGCATGATTAGATGTGGTATTGTTGAGGAGAATGAAGCTATGCTTGCACGTTTTCTGGGTGGATTAAATAGAGAGATTCAGACCATTCTAGACTATAAGGAGTATACTAATATCACTCGTTTATTCCATCTTGCTTGTAAAGCTGAACGTGAAGTGCAGGATCGACAAGCATTGGGGCGAACTAACTTTTCTGCAGGCCGACCTTCATCATGGACACCACGTGCATCTTCTACTTCAACTGCACCAGCACCTCCATCCGGTGCCACCTCCAGCCGTGATACAAGAAAACAGGCACAACCACCATTATCTGCCAAGAGCACACCTGCGGGGCCTGCACAGCGTTCTTCTTCTTCCATGGCATCAACAGGGCACACAAGTGATATTATTTGTCGTCGTTGTAAGGGAGGAGGTCATTATGCGAGGGAATGCAAATCTCCGCGTGTGATGATTGCTACCGCAGATGGTGGATATGAGTCCGCCAGTGACTATGATGAGGAGACATTGGCTCTTATTACACGTGAAGAACATGGTGGAGATGATTCTGATCATGAGACGCAATACATGGATCCTGAAGACGCTGACAGGTATGAATGTTTAGTTGCTCAACGTGTTTTGAGTGTGCAGGTCACACAAGCTGAGCAAAATCAGAGGCACAATTTGTTCCATACCAAGGGAGTTGTGAAGGAACGTTCTGTGCGCGTCATAATAGACGGAGGGAGCTGCAACAACATGGCTAGCATGGAGATGGTGGAGAAGCTTTCTCTCACCACAAGACCACATCCACATCCTTACTACATCCAATGGTTCAACAACAGCGGCAAGGTTAAGGTAACACGTACTGTCCGTGTGCATTTTAGTATCTCTACATATGCTGATTATGTTGATTGTGATGTGGTACCTATGCAAGCATGTTCCTTATTACTTGGTAGACCATGGCAATTTGATAAAAATTCTGTACACCATGGTAGAAACAATCACTATACTCTTGTTCATAAGGATAAAAATATTACTTTGCTTCCTATGACTCCTGATTCCATTTTGAAAGATGATATTAATAGAGCTAATAAAGCACAAAAGGAGAAGAATAAGAGTGAAAATCAGATTGTGGCAAAAGAATTTGAGCAACAAATGAAGCCTAATAATCAACCATCTAGTGTTGCTTCTGAAATTAAATTGAAAAGTGCATGTTTATTTGCCACCAAATCTGATATTGATGAGCTAGATTTCAGCAAATCTGTTTGCTATGCTTTTGTGTGCAAAGAGGCACTATTTTCATTTGAGGACGTGCCTTCCTCTTTGCCTCCTGCTGTCACTAACATTTTGCAGGAGTTCGCTGACGTTTTTCCACAAGACGTGCCACCGGGATTACCGCCTATTCGAGGGATTGAGCATCAGATTGACTTAATTCCCGGTGCTTCACTACCAAACCGTGCACCATACCGTACCAATCCAGAGGAGACGAAGGAGATTATGCGTCAAGTACAAGAGCTTCTCGACAAAGGTTATATACGTGAATCCCTTAGTCCTTGTGCTGTTCCTATTATTCTAGTGCCGAAAAAGGATGGTACATCACGTATGTGTGTTGATTGTAGAGGCATTAATAATATTACTATTCGTTATCGTCATCCTATTCCTAGGCTAGATGATATGCTTGATGAATTGAGTGGCTCTACAATATTCTCCAAAGTTGATTTGCGTAGTGGCTACCGTCAAATTCGTATGAAATTGGGAGATGAATGGAAAACAACATTTAAAACTAAGTTTGGATTATATGAGTGGTTAGTCATGCCTTTTGGGTTAACTAATGCGCCTAGTACTTTCATGAGACTAATGAACGAAGTTTTACGTGCTTTCATTGGACGATTTGTTGTAGTCTATTTTGATGATATACTGATTTATAGCAGATCTTTGGAAGAACATTTGGAACATTTACGTGCTGTTTTTATTGCTCTACGTGATGCACGTTTGTTTGGTAACCTTGGGAAGTGCACCTTTTGCACCGACCGAGTATCTTTTCTTGGCTATGTTGTTACTCCACAGGGAATTGAAGTTGACAAAGCCAAGATTGAAGCTATTGAGAGTTGGCCGCAGCCCAAAAAGGTCACACAAGTGAGGAGTTTTCTTGGCCTCGCTGGATTCTATAGGCGTTTTGTGAGAGATTTCAGCACCATTGCTGCACCTCTCAACGAGCTTACAAAGAAGGATGTGCCTTTTGTTTGGGGTACCTGATGAGGACATCAATACAATTGTTACACCCACAGCCCCTGCTGCTATACATACTGGACCAATTACTAGAGCTCGTGCACGCCAACTAAATTACCAGGTACTTTCGTTTCTTGGTAATGATTCTAATGTTCATGAGAATATGATGCTGCCTAAATTGGATACATTTGTTTTGCTTACAAATGAAGGGCCTAGCTTGGAGAAGGATGAACATTGGAGCAAGAACAAGCATGGAGATGATGGCATGCGCAAGGGGAACAAGAACGGAGTTACAAGTGATGATTTCAGGACTTTGAAGCCACCATAATGGGTGCATGAAGCTTTGGACGAAATATACAAGATGCCACTTCATAAATTTCGTCCCGAGGCTATTTTAGGTGCTGCGTCACCTTATTATTGGGCCAGGCCCATGTAATTTCGAAATACATAAGTATAGGCTATTTTTAGAGTCCGTATGTGTGGGGAAACAAGAGATAGGGTTGATTTC
>NC_057806.1:250686172-250688016 GCF_018294505.1 Triticum aestivum | reverse complement strand
GCCTAAACGGAGCCAAAACACCCAAAAAGAGTCGGGTAGCCACGCTCCGTTTAGGCCCAAAATTTTTCGAAAACGCATTTTTCGAAAAAATTTCTGGCTATCCTATTTTTAGGTGTTTCTGAGTGTTTTGAGACAGGTGCCATTATAGGAAGTTTTTTTTGACCCGTTTCCAGTTTTTGGGTCCGGGCAGTTGAAAAAAAAAAATTGGTCGAAAAATTTCGTGCCCATCCTGTCAGTTTGAGCTAGGAAGAGTTTTGGGATACTCGCCATTATAGTGATTTTTCGCAAAAAAAAAGCAGCGCAAAAAAAAAGAGCGCAAAAAAAAAGCGAAAAAAAAATTCAGAGTGTGCTTTTCCCTTGTTTACGTGCCGCGCCGTGATTTTGTTGGTGTTCTAGGCTCGCATCTCTAGCACAGTCTAGCCTAGGACCAGCACAGTACCGTCGTTGAGCGTTTATTCAACTTTGCATCTCTGAATTGATTATTGCTGACCCTTTTTGCTACCATAGTATAAGCCTTCCCAGCTCCACATACATCTACGTCGTGCGTTTGACTCTCCCTGGTAATCGCTCTATCCAAGCTTTGAGAGTTGTGACTACAACGGTTGCCGATCACCGCCTGTTGCTGGGTAAGAACTGGTAAGAATTTGAGTTTTGCTTGACGGATTTGTGACACCCACCACCACCACTTGTTCGTAGTCTGTAGGATCATATTCTTGTGTGTTTCTATTGCTGTTAACCATGCCAGGATCACAAGCCGACGAGATTGACTGGGAGAATTTATCGAACAAGGAGCTTCATGATAAGTTTCAGCAAATGATGACTGAACAGGTGCAAGATGTGCTGAACAATTTTGAAGAGGCCATGGAGAAGATCACTGGCCTTGAGAAGACGTTTGAGACAAAGCTCGATAACAGATTTAATGAATTGCTCGCGCGTCTTCCACCACCACCACCCGCTGCACCTAACGCACCTCTCCAACAACAACAACAACGACTACCTCCACGTCGCGAAATAGACCTTCGCCGAGCGAGCCGTGTTCCTCTTACGTTTGGCCAAACTGTTGGTGCTGCTGTTGATACTTCTGTGGTTCCTGCTACTGCTGTTGCTGGTACCCAGGAGGATGATGAGTATGCGGGCGATTATGAGGATGAGGTTGATCAAAATCAGATCTACGAGCAGCCACCAGCACCACCACCAGCAGGTCGACCTCAGGTATATATTCGTAATGGTAGGCCTGCACCACCACCTCAGGTACGAGATGATATCCATATTCCTAAACTGAAATTGAATATTCCACCATTTGAGGGTAGATATGTTCCTGATATATATCTTACTTGGGAGTTGGAAACTGAACAACGATTTACATGTTTACAATATCCTGAGGACAGACGAGTTGCTGCTGCTGTTTGTGCTTTCACTAGTTTTGCATGTGTATGGTGGTCTGAACATTGTAGATTATATCCTATTCCAACTACTTGGGCTGCTTTGAAAACTGCTATGCGTACGCGTTGGGTTCCACCATATTATCAACGTGAATTGCTTCAAAAATTGCAGCGTTTAAGACAAGGGAAAAATTCTGTAGAAGAATATTATCAGGAATTACAAACTGGCATGATTAGATGTGGTATTGTTGAGGAGAATGAAGCTATGCTTGCACGTTTTCTGGGTGGATTAAATAGAGAGATTCAGACCATTCTAGACTATAAGGAGTATACTAATATCACTCGTTTATTCCATCTTGCTTGTAAAGCTGAACGTGAAGTGCAGGATCGACAAGCATTGGGGCGAACTAACTTTTCTGCAGGCCGACCTTCATCATGGACACCACGTGCATCTTCTACTTC